>NW_017616947.1:2483264-2653264 GCF_001879475.1 Ipomoea nil
TTTTAATTTAATTTTTAAATATATAAATTTTATATATTAATATATAAATTTAAATTTTTAAAACATTAATTATAAACAAATTTTTAATTATTTACTGATGACGGCAAATTATTGTGTGAACCATGGTCCACATAATATTGTATGGACCATAAAAGAAAGTACATTTTTAATATACTAAAAGTAAATTATTAATGTACTGAATGTACATTATATAAAATAATATAGGGAAAATGGCACTTTTTACCCCTGAGTTATATACTTATAGCACTTTTTCCCCCTCAATTATTTAGGTAAGCACATTAGCCCCCTCAATTATTCTAAAAGTGGTGCTTCCCCCCCCCCCCCCCCCCCCCCTGATATATATTAAATTGACATTTATAACCTTAAACTAAACATTTTATTTATTTTACTACTCCAACAAATTTTTGCGTATACGTAGGGATGACCACGTACGGTTCAGTTTGAATTGAACCGGATACTAAAGCAATCGAATTAATAGTTTCCGGTTATAATTCAGATCTAGAATCCAATATTTAAATGTCAATTTATTAAAATTATGTATCAAAAAAATTGAATCTTGAACCGTGAACCGACGGTTCCGGATCCGATTCGCGATTTTAAACCGTCTTTATTTTAAAATTTTATTTTTTATTTTTTATTTTAAGATAGTCTAAATTCAACAATAAATGTATTTTATTTTTTCAGTTCGGAACATGAACCGTCCGTTCCGGTTCACGGTTTTAATAAACTCTAAATATCGAATTTCGGTTATAAATTGTAATTGGAATATTTCGGTTTGGTTGCTATAGTGTTTGTTTGGTTTGAACCAAATTATAGTCATAATTTCTTGGAGAAAAAAAATAAATTAAATATTTAGTTTAAGGGTAAATATGTCCATTTAACATTTCAGGGGGAAAAACAACCACTTCAATAATTTAGGGGGAAAAAATGCTATAGGTATATAACTCGGGGGGGGGGGGGGGGGGGGGGGGAAGTGTCATTTTCCCAATAATATATATTCAGTACACAAATAATGTACTTTCTCTGAATACAAAGTACATTTTTAATATATTAAAAATACATTATTTTTGAACTAAATATATATCATTTTATAGTATACAAAATATGATCCACACAATAATGATTGACTAATGACTTTGTGGTCTAGTATTGACTCTTTGTACTTCAGTATACTATATTGTAATATAATCAATAATATTAAAAAAAATTATAAATAATTTAAGTTAAATTTCATTAACTAAATCAGAAATTTATGAGACAAGAAAGTATTATAGCTGAAAATTTAAAAATATTATAAGAATTTATTTTCTTAATATAATAATAATTGTATAAATATATCCAATTTGACTCGGGACACAGATGTGGAGACCACCATCTGAACGGGTTGTCTCCAGAAATCCTGTGTGTGTCTCCGGAAAAAGAAACCAAACACCATAGAATCGTAATCGCTACTTTCCATTGTTTTCAATTCGCAATAATTTTCTGCGTTGAATCTGATTTTCTTTTCAGTTTTGATCAATTGATCTCCCTGGAAAGTCAAAAGGATATCAACTCGTGCATAATCCGTAGTTTTTTTTACGGAGAAGGGTATCATTTCTTTTTGTGTGTTGTTCATGACATTGAGGAAAATAAATTAAAAATATAAAGAAATTTGGATAAGATTTGCACGTCAGAATCGAATCGGATACGCACTGTTGGATTTCTGGAGATTCATAGCCCATCGCTTGTTGTCTGTATTGTGTTTGCTTGCATATAAACTTAGCTGTTCGGGCGTCTGATTTCTCACATCGTCACTGGTGAGTTATTCTTCTCCATAAGATTTTCCTTTATGGGCTTAAGCTGATTTTAGATTTTGTAATTTTCTTTCGGGGTTCTCAAATTTTAGTTTGATTTCTTGAAAATGAAATTTTGTTTCTATTATCAGCAAAAGATTGAATTTTGTTTTTTAATTCCCATAGTAATTAGAAAGTTTCGGGACTTGAAATATCGGTTTATGCGGTAGCATTTGGCGCAGATATGCAGAGCCAGTTGGTTTGCAGTGGGTGTAGGACTATTCTTCTTTATCCCAGAGGAGCTACAAATGTCTGCTGTGCAGTGTGCAATGCCCTCACTCCTGTGCCGCCTCCTGGTATATTTGCTTCTTGTCACAAGATCCTTAATGTTGGGTAGTTTCAATCTTTCCTCTTTGAAGGAAGATGAGAAGAGAAAATAGAAGTGAATGTTT
The DNA here is from genome assembly GCF_001879475.1 of Ipomoea nil. Lineage (NCBI taxonomy): Eukaryota > Viridiplantae > Streptophyta > Magnoliopsida > Solanales > Convolvulaceae > Ipomoea > Ipomoea nil. Next base: position 2,485,510 of record NW_017616947.1, read on the forward strand.
GGTCTTGGTTACTTATATCTAATTTTGACCGTGTTTGTGAATCATCAATATATTTGGCATAATGTGTGTAAGCAACTATTTTAATTTGATTGGACTTGAAGATCTTACTAATTCATTCCTGCGAGAGAATATAGGAGAATGGAAAAGAGGAGGAAGAGCAAAATATAAGAAAATAGAGAGAGAGAGAGAGAGAGAGAGAGAGAGAGAGAAAACTGTTGGGTATGTCAACTCTACATTGATCATTAGGTTTCATGTATGCACATTAATTTTACACTAGGCTGCACAGTATGCATCTTAACTGTTACATGGTAGCAAATATTTTAATGGAGAGTTGTTCAGGACTTCACTTAATACTCAGTGTTTTTCACAAATCTTAATAAACATGTACATTAAATACCATGAGTTACTCCGATGCCATTTTAAAAGTGGCTTTGCTACATGAAATACCATGATTCAGTTCATACTGGATGAGCAAATTTCTGTTCGTTGCAATGTTATTTAAAATATTGCCTTTTATGAAGGAATGGAGATGGGTCAGATGGCTCAACTGATATGTGGGGGTTGCCGCACACTTCTGATGCATCCACGGGGAGCAACCAGTGTAAGATGCTCCTGCTGTCATACGGTGAACCTTGTGCCTGGTAAGAATATCAAGATTTATTTTCATATGATATGGAAGATTAACATTTAGTATGGTTATAAAAAAAGGACTAGACATAAAGACTAACCTAGATCTGCATGGTGAATAATTCTGTTCTTCTGTTGGAATGTCATGTGTGATTATCAAAAGAATGTGTTTTCCTAGGTATGGATATGTGTGTTGATCTTTTGAGGGTTTTAAACCTAATTCGATCACTGTGAGTCTTTTGTATCACTTATGTGTTTCCTTTAATTTAATAAAATTACTTTAACTTATAAAAATGGGTGATTCACAAAGTTGGAAGTGTTGACTGTTGAAATGTCATAATATGATGTTTGAGCGAGATTAGCATCATATGTTGCTCCTCAAGTTAATAGAAGTTTAAGCTCTAGTTATGTTCTATGCTGTTGATCTGCGATTGATTATGAGATATTTGAAATGTATCTGTAAGTGGAGAGTGAAAGAATAGATACAGTAATTTGATATAATGTATTGCAACTGGTAACCAGTTAAATTTGGGTTGCTAAAAAGATTTGTCACAGAGCTTGAATGCTAATATGTTATATGTCTAGTATATAATCAATTCCAAGATGATATAATGACTTATGAATAGATCTTTTTTGTTTGAAAAATGTGGAAACAACCCTTTGCACAATATGATCCTTATGGAGAACCATGAAGCATGAATAGCAAATATTTTGAAAGATTAGACTTCTGTACATAGAATTAGGACTAGATTCTGATCAGTTTTACTCTTTTGGCCTAAAGGAAAGTAATGGATGACTTAGTGAAATTTATGGACACCTATGGTCTCTAAAAGTATAATGCTCTTTGTAATATTTCTTCAGCACCAAATTGGCTATGTTTTTCACATTTACTTATAAAAGAAGTTTTCTCTTATGCTGCATGGTTCCGATCAGAGTGTTAAACACCATCGTTAACCTCTAGACCATTTCCTACTTTTCCACCATTTTCCAATTTTACATATTTGACTACCAGCTCTTGTAGTTCTGTTTGAATTTTACCATTCCATAATATTACTTGCCCACCACCTAGAAACACAGTACACGTCTGCAAAACTAAGCTGATTTTTCCATTTTTGTGATACTAATCTAAACAATATGTGTGTGATAAACCACAGAAGTTCCCTTTTTATTTTTCCACTGATTCATTCTACATCAATGAACTTTTGTATTGCTTCAGGAAATGAATATTCCTTGTAATATTTTCTTTGGCTCTGGATTGATGTTGAATGAATCTGTGGAAAAATGAGTGGTCAGTAAATGCTGAAGTTAATTTGTGGTAAAAGTGCAATATGGGAACTGAAATTGGAATATAGTGATGTCCAAGTATCAGCAGCCATTTGAGTGAATATAAATTCTGGAGATGTCCCAGATAATATTAGATGAGTGGTGAGGCTTTAATGGATTTTCAACTTAAATTTTAGGCAAAGTAGGAGGGTTCCTAGATTAGAGAGAATTACACCTTAAATTTCATTTCCTGCATTGCATTTTACCATTAATTAACTTCATTCTAAAGGCCTCACTAATATTCCTTGTGCTCCAGAAGTCCAGAGAAGCCCTTTACTTTTGTTTGGTGGAAGAAGATGTTCTGTGATGTTGAAAAGAAACCTTAATTTGCACAAGTTAATTACCCCAGCTTATGATATTCTCAAACTACATGAGCTTATAAGAAATTGTATTGATAAAAAAAATTTGAACTTCATTACAAATGCTGTAACTTTTTCTATCTGAAAAAGTAAATTGTATTTTGATTTTTTTTTTTTTTCTAATTCTTTTTTGATTTGTTTCACTTTCTTGGAAATGTATTTTATCAATTAAGCATTGTGTTAGATCCAATAAGATCTGTGTATTATTATGGCAATTATTGATGGACTTGATGCTATATAAGCAAATATCACTATGTATCTTGACTTTTTAAAAAATAAATAAATAATAATAATAATAATAAAATAATGGAATTTAGTAATTTACATATTAATCAATTGTTTAAATGATGCTGTGAAAAGTTTCTTCCTCATTTGGAATTTGGATGTTCTGAGGGTCAACAGTAGTCAGTAAACAAATGAGGCTAATTTATTGCAAAGTGTAATACCGTAATATGGGAACTGAAGCTGGATTATAGTGATGTTCAATTATCAGCAGCCATTTGAGTGAATCTAAATTGTGGAGATGCCCCAGAGAGTATGAAATGAGTGGTGAGGCTTAAAGGGATTTATGACTTAAAGTTTAGTCTTGTTAAGAGGGTTCCTAGATTAGATAGAATTGTTTTAGCTTGAGGTTTTATTGTTTTCTAGATGTGATCTTTATGTTTTCTTCTCTCTCCCCCTCTCCTCTCCTTTCTTTAATGTGATTAGATGCTGATTTACAGGACCAAATCAGTTTGCTCATATCAATTGTGGGAACTGTCGTACAATGCTGATGTATCCATGTGGAGCTCCATCAGTTAAGTGTGCAGTATGTCACTTCATCACCAATGTTAATGTGAGTATACTTTTTATGTACCCTCTGCAATTTATGGTTTTCAATCATTGGGCAACAAAATTATGTTACTATGGCCCTGTTTGGTAAAATGGCTTTTAGCTGATAGCTGTTAGCTGTTAGCTGATTGTGTTAATTAGATGATATAAATAGTTGATAACATTAGCTGATTGTAGAAAAGTGTTTGGTAAATTAGCTGTTAGCTAATAGCTGTTTGGTATAATTTCTTTTCTCAAAAAGTTAATTGAAAAAGTTGCTTGGAGTAGCTTTTTGAATTTTAGCCTTTTGGAGTTGCAAAAAGCTAATTAACCAAACATCTGTATTGATATTTTAACTAAATCAAACAATTAATAGTGGTCAAATAAGCTAAAATTGGCCTATAGGCCAATTTTTTACCAAACAGGGCCTATACCTATTACCTTCTCCTTGGTTCCTCTCTCTGATAAATGATAATGGTGTGCTTGCATGGGAATGTGGGATGCACTTCATGGATGTACCCAAAGAAAGCGCATAAATGGGATGCACTTCATGGATGTACCCAAAGAAAGCGCATAAATGAAAAGGCATAGACTATTTGTTGGGCCATTTGTGAATGTGTGTGTTTTATAAAGATGACATTGATGGAAGGTTTTCTAAGGTAGGTAGATCAAAGGAGGTGGTAGGTGCGGTGTGCTTAAAAATGGGGTGAGGTGAGTTGGTACGTAGGGATAGGTGGGGGTGATTAGCCAAACTTGAGTAAAGGTCAAATTGTAGTGTATATGAAACATTAAGTCAAAGGTTTTCGGGTGGGAGTAAAAGGAGATGAGTTGAAGAGGGGTGAGGTAAATCATATAAGGTGTGGATGACTGGTGTCAAATGATGTAGATGTGGCCATGTGGGGTTGGTAATAAAAGTTGGGTGGGGTTGTTGATATGATTACTGGGGTGGTGTGTGATATGAGATGGAGGTTAAAAATGCAAAAACAAGATAGCCTTTGTTTTTGTTATAAGAAATTGATGGGGTATGTGGGATGAGTAGTTGAACTTGAGTAAATGTCGAAGTGTAGTAAGTTAAGGTCAAAGGTTTGGGATTGAGATGAGAAAGGAATCAAAGGATGGGTTTGGATGAATCATATAAGTGTGGATGACTGAGTGCCCTCAACCTGGGTGTATGTGCTATGAAATATTTTGGGAAGATCATAAATTGTGACTGATGTGTAGAGTGCTATATTTTGTTTAGCCATTGACTTTTCATATATGAAATATTTATGGGAAGATCATAAATTGTAATAATTCATATCAATGGCATCATACGATCCTTGCAAATGAAGCATAATTGCATGGATTTTATTATTAGAAAGGACCAAATTAAAATGGCAAAGTTTGATAATTGAACATTTGAACCACAAGTTTTAGTAAAACTAGTGATTGATGGGTGCGTTTTCTAGTTTTCAGTTATAATTTAGATTAGATAATACTATACTTTTATAGGTTATGAAGGTTAAGTGTGTTTGTATGCTCTGCACTTGTGCGGTATTTTGATTATGTTCCACCACAATCTCCTAATATTCGCAATGCTTGTAACACAGTAATTTAATTAGTTTAATTGTCACACATGTCAAAGGATGTAAATTTGATTCTTTTTTTGAACCATGTACTGTAGATCTCGTCTTTGATATGATCATGTGAAACACAAAAAGAGAATGAGCTATAGTATGAGAGTTGAAGAAAAAACATTTAAATGGTTCCCTTTTTACCTTTGTTTTTAGGAAACATTCCAGTCAGGAGGTTTTTTAGAGAGCTATTTGATCTACAAAGTAATTAGGATGATTTTCTTTCTAGTTGTCTGAACTCATATTAGAAGCGTGAAATGAGAAGTGCACTCTTAAAGACATATATATATATATATATATATATATATATAGTGCAGATGAGAGGCTGCAATAGATAATCTAAGTATCTAACAGTGTTTATGTTATTCAATAATCTTATTTGAGGGAAAAGATTGGAAGCCTTAAAACAGCAATAATGGATTAAAAAAAAAAAAAAAGCAAATTCTACATTTAGTCATTAACTATTGTTGCCATAGTTCTACTCGTTTAATTTTGCCTCATTACGTCATTTACTTTCATTTGTTTGCCACAATTAGTCTCTCACTTAAACTTTTGTTATTCCACCTTTAACAAAGAGAGTTAACATGTAATTTCATCATTTAGGCCTCTTGCCCTCAACATGTAATTTCTGTCCCTCTCTTGTTAACTCTTTTAATTGAATGATAAAATTACATGTTAGTTCTCTTTGTTAAACGGTGGCATGACAGAAATTTAAATGGTGGACTAATTGTGGCAAGTGAATGAAAGTCAAAGATGTTATAAGGCAAAAATTAAAAGAGTAGGACTAAATGTGGCAATACCACAATAGTCGAGGACTAGAATTGAAATTTGCTCAATAAAGAATAAAGTGGTTAAGTGGTGCATGTTAAATCCAACAAAAAAAACTTGGGCATTTCTAAGTAAACATGAATTTGAAACTTTCTGTATTTTAACTATTTAACAAAAAAAAAACTATTTAACAGAAAAGTCTGAGGCAACAGAATCGGCTAATGCTTATATCTATTGGATTAATTTGTGCATGCTATATAGAATGGTTTTAACAACTTAATGGGTCTATACAGTCTTCAGATTTCTAGTGTTGTATTTCGTTACAGATGCCATCTATAATCCTGTATATGTATATAATAGTATGCATATTATTATTGAGTTAATACCCAAAATGGCCCTCGACTATAATGGTTTTTCTCAATTTTGTCCTAAACGACTTTGGTGATCTAATGTAGTCCCAGACTTTTGTGTTTTTACTCAATTTAGTCCTCCGTTTGTTATTCTGTCCATTTGGTGTTAAATAGAGGGACAATTCACTAATTTCAATATTGAGATCTTTTTACTCCTAAATCTACGAAGTGCGGATTTTTTTTTCTTTTACGAATTACTTTTAGAATTACTCCCAAACCTGCGAATATAAAATTTGATTCGCAGGTCTGGGAGTAATTTGTAATAGAAAGAGGGATTTCGCACTTCACAGGGCTAAGAGTAAAGAGAGGTCAATATTGAGATTACTAAATTGTAACTTTATTTTACACCAATTTAACGAAATAACAAACGGAGGACTAAATTGAGCAAAAACACAAAATTCTGGGACTACATTAGGTCACCAAAGTTGTTTAGGACGAAATTGAGAAAAACCACTATAGTTGAGGACCATTTTAGGTATTAACTCTATTATTATTATTGTTATTGTTGTTACTACTATAATAATAATTATATATCACTTCACAGGCGGGAGATGCGAGAGTGCCCATTCCTTCCCACCCACCTAATGGATCTGCTACATCTTCATCTGCCCCACCTTCTTCCACAGTAAGCATTTACTCTGTTGTATTTTACTCACACCAATTGCATCTTAAACCATTTTGATAAGAATTCATATGTGAACTCCTTGTTTTATCTGCGGCAGGCTGCACCCCGTTCTCAGAATCAAACTGTTGTTGTTCAAAACCCCATGTCTGTTGATGAAAGTGGGAAGCTGGTTGGTTTAATTTCTCCCCCTTTACTTCATCTTTTATCTCATACCTTGTATCTGTTGAGCATATAACCATTAATGTGCAATCCAGCTATGAGCTTAGGCTTTTAGTTGAGATGGAGCACATGCTTCAATTTGGTATCAGAATCAGACCAAAGGTCATGCGTCACCCGATAAGCGACTACGGTCCACGTGTTGCTTGAAACCCACTGTACACGTGAGGGGGGCGTGTTGGGCATATAACTATTAATGTGCAATCCAACTATGAGCTTAGGCTTTTTGTTGAGATGGAGCACATGCTTCAATTGTATCCATGCCATTTATGTTTTGAATAACACTATTTGTTTACTTTATAGGTGAGCAATGTTGTTGTTGGTGTGACAACGACAACATAGACCTTTCGACGAAACAAGAATTCCACCTGTTGGTCTCATTAGTGATGGCGTTTGGGAATGTGGCTTGCTTTATTGGAGAGATGAGTGTAGAGATGGATGGTACATATTATATATGTAATAATTTGTAGTTTAATATTATAAAGCATGCAATTCATCTACGAAGATTCTTGGGTGAAATTTGAACCGAGTTCACATCTTCCAAATGATTGAGCGCTTGGGACTTGAGCAATTTGTTTGATTGTTCATCGTCGGAATTATGGCTACGGATATTACATTTTCATGATGTGATTTTGCCCTCTATTATATAGTGGAAGAACATATATCTGTACCATTTGAAGTATGAGTTTAATCAAATGTGATGCACATAATGTTTCAAGAAAACCATGCCATGGGGATTATTGCATCTATTTTGTGGTTATGGCTGGTGTATGATTGAGTGTTGGAGTTGAACACTAACCCTAAATGCTAGACATTTGACAGGGCAGTTAGATTCATTATTCCAAGATGTCCTTGAGATCCCATTATTAAATATTTAGTTTGTTTTGTAAATCAGGATTTATCTTATATTTTTTTCCTTTACTTCAGACAATAATAAGTAGGTAAATTTACAACACTATAAAATATGGCGAGAAATGATAATAATAGTTATTCGTACTCAAGTTTTGAAGTTAGAACTCTTTGATTTATATTACTCTTATAATTTTATTATGATTATGATTTTGGCGCAATTCCAATTGCCAATGGGGTTGTCGTGTTACTTCTCTTTGTAGGATTATTATTATTGGTTTTCGATTATTTGGGTAGGGATATTCATCTATTAATTATTTATATGTTTGGAGCAAAAAGAATTCTGTGTTAGTCTGAATTATCTTTAAATTTTGTTTGTGTTTTTGTTATCAATTAATGGATTGATTATTTTTTTTTTAAGTACTACTAATTCTATTATAATATAATATATGTTCATAACCTAACGAAGCACAAAGAGTCGTCAATGTGGAGATTGAACTTGTGACTTCCTATTTAGGAGAGCGCTACAAGCTACTTGACAATAGATTGCAATTTTAATATAATTGTATTATTAAAAATAAACTTTCAAAAAAGTATTATTAAAAATAAAATCTTTGATAGATTTTATATTAATAGTTTGGGCATCGTCTTTATTATCTTAGAATTACAATGTTGTTTGGTACGATTTTGTTAGATGATACAACTTAATCTTCTTCCCATAGCCAACTTAGTAGGTTTGTTTTCCAAATCTATCTTTTCTTGTGGTGTTGTAGAGAAAAGTGTTTTGTGCAAGCAAAGCAGTAAAGTATTATATATAGCTAGTGCTGATTATTAATAATTCTATTGTTTAATGGTGGCGGGTGCATCCATTTAGCAAATTTTCAGCAACCTATCTAGATTATATTCCCATGATGATATACTATAAGTTGTTGCAGATTGGTTTGTCAAACCCAAGAAAATCAGAATGCTTTGCTTGCTCATCAATTTATTCAACAAATTTATGCATTGTAAGTTTCTCCATTCTATATATTAAATTAGCTAGCTAGCCATATATATATCTCCATCTCTAGTTCGATCTCTATCTATCTACACCAACGTGACCAAGCAATCTGGTCTACATATATATAGATAAAATGGCAGAAGAAAATGGAGTTGAAAAGCCTCCCCCTGCAGAGGCACAAAAGGCAAGGGATCATTATTGGGTGATCGGCGGCTTGGTGGTGAGGGTGTTAGCACTGTTTGGGACGGTGGCGGCCACGGTGGTGATGGCTATGAACAAGGAAGAGAAAAGCATTGTGGTGGCCACCATTGGCACAACTCCCATCCAAGCCACTCTCACTGCCAAATTCCAACACACTCCAGCATTTCTGTATGTAATTCATCAACTCCATCATTTAATTTAATTTGTTGCAGACATGACACATACATTGGTCATGTTTGGTAACATAATTAGCTTATCAGTCAATTTTGATTTATTTCACCACAATTAGCTGTTTGACTTAGTTAAACAATCAATATGAGTGATTATTTAATTAGCTTTTTATAACAGCTTATTGTACGTTCTAAAATGCTAAAATTCAAAAATCTGTTCAAAATAATTTTTTCAATCAGTTTTTTAAAAAAGTCATTTTGTATGTAAGCAGCTATCAGCTAACAACTAATTTACCAAATACTTTTCTACAATCAACTAATGTTATCACCTAGTCAAATTCACTAACCCAATCAGCTAACATCTATTTACCAAACACTGCATTATATATATTGCAGGTTTTTTGTGATAGCAAATGGACTTGGGAGCCTTCATAACTTGCTGATGTTGGTGACTGAAGTAATTGGGCCAAAGTATGACTTCAAGTTTAAGGGGATACGCCTCCTTCTGCTTGCACTTCTAGATACGGTAATATACATGCTACCCCTCCATCTCCATTCTCCAGTATCGTTATATCGTGGACCACGGTGCACCGCGATAAAAAATGCGCCGTTTTTTAAGTAAAGAAACGGCATGTCATTAGTGTTAACGAAGCGCGTATTTTTTTGTATGTTAATTACCAACTGAGACTATAATGTATCTAAATTGACACAATAATATATCTAAATTGACATAATAATATATCTAAACTGACACTGCCTCACGTATTATTTTTATATTATCAAATGAAACTGCAGTTATATCAAAATGATACTGTAGTTGTGGTGAAATGAAACTGCAATGTATATAAAATGAAACTGAATAGCATTTCACATATTTGAGTATATATTGTACAATGAAGCTCTAATTATATCAAAATGATCATGTAGTTGTATTTTAATAAAACTATAGTGTATATAAAATAAAATTAAATAACATTTTCACATATTTGAGTCTATAAATATCGAATGAAACTATAGTTATATCGAAATGAAACTGTAGTTCTGTTGAACTGAAATTGCAGAGTATAGTATACAAAATGAAACTAAATAACAGAGTTACTTTTTGCGGAAGGGTGCGGAACGACGTAAAACGGATGACGTTTCTTTTCATTAAACAAAACGATGTCGTTTTGATGCGCAGTGCATAATCGATAATGCACCGCGATGAACGATATAATTTGTCCCATCTCCATCTTACGTATGGTATGCTGTATACATATGACCTAAACTTTTTCAACCAAAAACCACAACAATTTAATATTTAAAAAAAAAAAAAAGTTTAGGTCAAAATCATTACAATGTGTCTAGTTACTTAAAGATATATAGATTTAGCCAAACTAAAATCGTCAACTTATATATAGGTATGATGGTTACGTTATTAATTAGTACTATACAAGAGGTTTGATCGGTGTGCTATAGAAGTTCGCTCCAAGTTTGGGGTGAAATAGACTCAAAATTTGTTCAGGGTGTGTTATTAAAGTTTGTCTCAAGATCAAATGTGAAAATTTGTCTAGAAACTTAGAGCAACCACATCGACTAGGTATTTTTTATGATTTTTTATGTGCCAATAAGGAGAGAAGAAACAAAGAGGAGAAGGAAAAAAGGAAAACAACAAAAACAAAAGTCTGACACATCTGGTGAAAAGTAAAAAAAATAAAATAAAATAAAAAATAAAAAGCTGCAGCAGACACGCTAACGGCCGCTTGCACTGCACGCGCCCGCTTAGCGCTGAATGTGCGCCCAACATGCACAAAGTCAGTGCTTTGCTGCCACTTCTTTCTTGAATGGGACACATAAAAAACTTTACATTGCAGGAGGAAAAAAGCAAGAAAAAACAATGCTCTACATCAATAAAAAATCATCTTAAAGTTGAGGGCAAAATCTAATTTCTATAGATTAAAAATGCCAATAGGTTCAATTGAAAATGAATCCATTATTCCATTATCTAAATGTGACTGTTATTAGTAGTTTGAGGCATTGGTGGTGTTTGGTAAATAGCTGTTAGCTGATTGGATTATCGAGTTTGACTAGTTGATATTATTAGTTGGTTGTAGAAAAATGTTTAGCAAACTAGCTGTTAGCAGTGATTACAATGACTTTCTCAAAAAGTTGATAAAAAAAGTTACTTTGAGCAGTTTTTTGAATTTTAACATTTTTAAAGTAATAAATTGTTACAAAAAACTAATTAATCAAACACTGGTATTGATTGTTTAATCAAGTCACACAATTAATAGTGATCAAATAAATCAAAATTGACTGATAAGCTAACTATGTTACCAAACACAACCATTATTTTCTGTTATAACATGTGGAAATTTGGCATGTATGTGTAGGTGAACGTGGGTCTAGTATCGGGTGGAATGAGCGCCGCAGCTTTCATGGGGCAACTTGGGCGAGATGGGAATTCCCATGCAAGATGGAGCAGAATTTGTGACAAATTCGACACCTTTTGCGACCACGGAACCGGCGCCATTATTGCTTCTTTCATTGCTGTCCTGCTTATGATCATCACCACTCTCATTACTCTCATCAAACTCCGGAATCACTCCTCAACTTCAACATGAAAAACCACATCATATCATGCATACTCATATTTATATAAATTACAAACCATGGATGTTTACTTAAGTCTATGTATAGTAAACTATATATTATGTGTATTATTTAAATTTGTCGGGCCGGGATGTGGGGGCCCTTAGGGTCGGGGTTCAGTCTTTTGGAAGAAATTTGTGAAAGTATAGTGTGGTATTGTTGTTAAGTGTTTAATATTTGTAGCTGATGATGAAAGTTAAGAGTGTTTGACGATCTTGTTTATTTATTATTATGATCTTATTTTAGAAAAAATTACATTTTTGGTCATTCATTTATACTCATAGTAGCTGATGATGAAAGTTAATAGTGTTTGACGATCTTGGTCATTCATTTATACTCATAGTAGAGACTTAATCCTTGAGCTAAATGCGTGACCATCTTTAACCGCTAAGTTATACATAAAGTGACAATTTTAGTCATGAATGATCAAATTAGTCACTTTATTAAGTGATGTATTGGTAGTTAAAAAGTTACTTCGAACATAATTTAGGGATTAAAGATAGTCACGATATAACATAGGAACTAAGTTTGTATAGTACCACGGATATATAACTAGGTGTAGGAGTGTCAATGGGGGTAGCAAAAGGCGAAGCTTGATAGCTTCATGAGGGACTTCGTTAATTTTGAAAGTGTTACAGATCCTCAGGAATTTTGCGATGTGGGCATTGGGATCATCTGTTGGCGACCCTCCAAATTGATCTGAAGCAATTAAAGGCAATAATCCTTCGCTCCCTGAAGACCGAGTGCGCATACAATTCCAAGTCCGCAAATCACAAAATCGCAACTCAACCAAGAAACTCGTTATCGGTTAGCTAAAATAAAATAAAAGTAAAAATAGACTAGACTCCTAGAATAAAACTTTCGCTAATGTTAATACTAAAACACCACGTCCCCGGCAACGGCGCCAGGCCAATTTGATTGTAGTTTATTTGCAAATAGATAATACCCAGAGTATCGGGTAATCGATCCACATAGAAGTGGGATACTAAGAACTAGCTACTAGATTACTCACGAGAAGCTAATCCTAACGAAAAAGATGATTTGGCAATTGTAAAAGATTAACTAGCAGAATAAACTAAATAAACTGGTTGTTGAAAACAATAGAGCAAAAATAGGATTCTTGGGATCCAAGTGTTTAATCACCTAGTGCCAATCAATGATGCAATATTCAGTTTGGGTTTAAACTAGTGTGAGAATGCAAAGGTGGTATAGAGTTATTCTCGTAATCTCTGACCTTAGTGACTATTCACTCCCGTAATATAAGCACTCAATAAGAATAAGATCATGCATTCATAAATTCTTAACTATTACCATCTCCCGATGTGCAATAATCTACAATAAATTCCTCAACAAGTTTGCCATTTCCCAAGGTGCATCAGTTAAGTGCAATCGTGTGTGCCCTAATTATGCCTAACTCCCGTTATGACATGAATATGGCCATGGAGCAAGTAATTTAGGCATTTAATCACTAGCAACAACAGTATGATTCACGATTGCAACACAAGCAATAAAACCAAACATAAATAAATATATTAATGAAATTAAGTTCAAGGCACATAGGTTCATAAACACATTCACCCAAAAATCCCTAAAGTGATTTAGCCACTCATGGCCATAATAGCATTCAGTACAATTTCAGAGAATTAACAATCAACTATTGAACTAAAAGAAAAAGGGAACGAACTCTCCCGAATCTTCCTAGCGCTTTCTCTACTCCAAAGCCAATTGTTGTTCTTGATGTGGATCTTCTTGCTTTTTGCTCTATTCTTGCCTCCAAAACGCTGCTTGAACACTAGGGTTGATGGAAGGTAGTCTTTTTATAGTGGGAACCAAATGGGGGCAATTTAGGAAGATTTCGCGCCTGTCAAAAATTTGGAATTCGCGATCTCGACGCGTCGAGTCTTCAAAGCAGTCCTCAGGGGCGCGTACTGGAAATTCTCGACGCGTCGAGCCTTCAATCTCAGCTCAGGCTTGGTTACTGAAATTTTTGGACGCGTCGAACCCACGATGCCTTCAATCCTACTTCATTTTGACTCCACTTATGCTTGAAAGACATCTCTTGCTTTTGCACTTGTCCCGTAATGATTTAAAAACACTACCAAACACCGTAAAACATTCAAAACAAGTGTAAAACCATATCCTAATGAGAAAGCAAGGAAAATAGGTGTTGAACATGCCAATCTAATGAACTTAAGGGTCCGTTTACTAACAGAAAATTGTTCTCTGTTTTCTGTTTTCTAATTTTTCAGTTTTCATTCTCTGTTTTCAATTCTCTGTTTTTTGTTTAGAAAACTTGTTTACTAACAGAAAATTATTCTCTATTTTCTTTTTTCTATTTTCTAATTTTTCAGTTTTCACCTAAAATTTAGTTTAGATAATATTAATATTTTTTGAGCTAATATTTAAAATATTTTTTTTTGGGATATATTCTTTTGAATGACATGTATATGAATATTAAGCTTTTAATTTGAATTCTAATATATGTGAGATTTCAATATCCGATATCTGGACCAACCTTGTATTATGATGTAACATAATTAAAAATATTCGAACTAATAATCTATTGAGTTCAATCAAAATCTAAAACATTATATAGAGTTTAATTCTTAATTTTGATAATGTAAATAATGTCTAACTTTAAAGTGTAAGCAAATAAATTATGTTTAAATAAGTAAAGTAGAAAAGATAGAAGATAGTGATAAGTAAAATAAGATGATAATGAATGTATTCATAGTAATGTGGTGACATATAACTAAATAGATAATAGATGATTCTATTTCCATTTCGAAAACAGTTTTTAAGTGTGTTTCAGTTTTCCAAAAATTTTCAGAAATTATTTTCAGTTTTCAAAATGAAAAACTGTATTAGTAAACATATTTTCTGTTTTCTGTTTTCTATTTTCTAGTTTTCGAAAATTTCCAGAAATTTTCAATTAGTAAACAGCCTCTAAGCTTTCAAATTGATTCAAATTACCAATAAAAACATGTATAATTGACATTATATCAAACATATTTTAACACAACTATAAATAGGGAATTGAAAATCGTTATTTTATTGAAAATTAATTTAAAGATTAGCCTTCAAAAAAAAAAAATTTAAAGATTAAAGAGGTGACATAGTGGTTGCCTATATTGTAATTTATGGAGGAGGTTTATTTTTATTTTATTTTTTTTTTCACTTTTGATTATGAAATTATTTTCATTTGGTCACATTTGGTCCTATGAATTTTAAATTATTGTCAAATTTAGTCCTTTAGACCTAATTTTAGATCATTATTGGTGACCAAAATTTAAGCAAAAGCAAAATTATTATGTTTAGTTTTGGCCCCTCTTTGAGAAGTTTAAGAAAAAAGTAATAGAAAAATGACAATTTTATTTTTAAGATAAGTCATCGGTGATTGAAAATTAAGTTAGAGGAACCAAATGTGACAATGATTTAACCGTCGTGGGACCAAATATGAAAATGATCTCATAAGCGTGAGACAAAAAATGAGAATAACATTTTTTGGAGTAAAATTTCAAATTTTCGTTAAAATATTCTATTAAGATTTTATTCAATGGTTAAACTTTATACGAAAAGTCAATTAAGTCTTGGACTTTTAAATATTTCAATTAGACTCTTCAACATGTTATTTTCATGTATTGAAGCCCAAGAATTGATTATTAACCTACATTAGCAGGTCACTAAGATTCCGGTTATTGACCGTTGTCAGTCATCAGAGTCTTTTCAAAATTCTAATGACCTACTATTACATGTTAATAATCAGTTCTTAAATTTTGATACATTAAAACAACATGTTAATGAGTTTAATTGTTAATTTTAAAAGTTTAGATGCTAATTGATTTTGTGTATAAATTTTCTAAAAAAATCCAAGGATTGAAGTGTAATTTTAAAGAGTGCACTAGACCTCTAGTGCAGGACGGCTCTCACCGTCTCACGCCTAAACCGCTTAATAAAAGAATTGAGACGAGACGAGATCGACGACATCACCACCATTGCTTTACGACGGAGATGGAGAAGGGAAAAGCAGTGATGGGTATGGGCCGCAGATGGGCCGTCGACTTCACCGACAATTCAACCTCCCCTTCCTCTCGCGACATCCCCGACCCTCCTGGCTTCACTCGCGCTTCTCAAGATCAGGTCAATCTCCCTCTCACCTTCATCAATCTTATATCTGCGCCCGCGTGTTTGCGTATTCGTTCAATGAATTCCTGGATGTGATTTTTTATTAGGATTTTCAGTTGAACCAGTGGTTGTTTCTTTTGGTGTTGTTTTCAGGACGATTCAACAGTGAGTCGTGAGAAGAAGAACGCCGAATCTAATTGGAAATCTCAGGTAAACTTCACTTTGCCTACTTTTGTTTAGTCATATTTTATGGCAGAATATAGCTTTGGTCCTGGATCTTGACCTTAAAGTGCTACTGAATAGCTGAGGTCCTAATTAGAAGCAAATATAAGATATCATGTAAGAGAGAGCAGTAAAAAATCAATCTAATTTCCTCGTCTTGATTTTCTTTCTTCCTTTCAAATAGAGTTTTCTCCCCCTAAAAGTGTGGAGGATAAAAGCATTGAGAAGTTAAAGTGATGAAATGGTGAATTAATGCCTGAGCCTGGAAGAGTTGTTAAAATCCCCTGTTTGCAAATTAAAATGCATAAAAGTACATCCCACACGGTTTGTTGTTTTCTGAATGACATTTTATTTTCATTTTTAACTTATAAAAATTTGAAGTGAAGGATCTGCTCTTTGAGCTGTAGCTAACAGTTTGAGGAAATCAATCGAAAGAGTTGTGGCGGACAGTGGCCCATGTTTTGGTCATTGTAGAGAAAATAATCAGCATTGTTTTCAAGCAATTGGATCTTTGTTCAAGTTTTAAGTATAGATGTTTGAGATTGATGCATACATGTATAAGTAAATGGATTAGAGGGATATTGCCATATTGGTGCTTTAAGCTTCCTCAAACCATGATCATTTTTCTTAATGTGATATATATCTTCTATATGCATCTTGTTACTTCTGTGAATTATACATAATGTATCTGAAAGCAAACTAACAAATAAAACGGTTCACTAGCAATTGATAAAGGGAAGATTGAACTTCCAGTTTGGGTCAGAGCATTTTATATCATAACTTTCCTACTGTATATTGTTTCTATTCAGTGTTAGTCACCCCTTCATATTCTGTAATGCAATTGGCATAGTAATCTGGATGTAATGCAATTGGCATAGTAATCTGGATTGTAATTGAAACAGAAAGCATGGGAAGTGGCACAAGCACCTTTCAAGAATTTGATGATGATGGGCTTTATGATGTGGATGGCTGGAAGCACAGTTCATTTATTTAGCATTGGGATCACATTTTCTGCTCTTTGGCAGCCCATAAGTGCTCTCCAAGGTGTTGGGAAAGGTCAGGGCTTCTTGCACTCTTAAACTTTTTGTTCTAACGAGCTTTAATTTCTTCTACACCTGTCTTTATGATGTATCAAGTTACTGACATCATGACATGCACGGAACTAACACCCAAATGAGCTTAGCTGATAATTAAGAACACTCGATAATTTATTATGGGCTGAATTTAGGCTGAAGTTTTCTTTACTTTCAATTTTTTCTCCATTTGATTTGGCATCACCTTGCCATTCCCACGTTTTTTTTTAAAAATCAATTCATGCTACAACATCTGATGCAATTACCTTCGTTTTTTGTTGTGTAGTTTTTGAGCCTTACAAGGATAGTAAAGTGGATCTCCTGGGGCCAAAATTACTATTCATTGCCTTAAATTTGGCTGGTTTAGGATTGGGCATCTGGAAGGTAGATATTCTCTCTAGATTTTCTGCTTAGAACTTGCTACTGTCTGTCATTATAACTAAACTTTGTGTTTGACAGCTTAATACCTTGGGTCTTCTTCCAAGTCATCCATCTGACTGGGTCTCTTCCTTGCCACCTGCCCAGGTTCATATCTTGTATTAACACTTCATTTTCTACTCCATATCCTTCGTATGGTACATGCTTTTGTTTTCTTCTATAAAAGAACACTATGGTCAGGATTGTGACTTATATTGACTTTTGAAGGAATAGAATGTCAAACTAAAAACATGAGGCTACTGTTGCCAAAATGAGAATGCGAGCTGTAGCTTAAAAAAGATTGAGCAGTATTGCTGTTCAGCACTGTTTATGAACAGTATTAAGAGATAAATTTGGGATTCTATTCTCCTATTATTCTATTTCTAGTTTCTTAATTAGTTCAGTAAAGCACATAACACGTAATTTCTTTTTTCTTATTGTTTTGATAGATAGATTAATTTGCTTCTGCATGTACTACTTGTAGTTGTCTTGGTCTAGTTTTCCAGTAACTAAAAGTTCTCACGTCATTGAAAAAACAGTTTCTCTTGCTATTAATGAAAATTTCCTTTTACTTTCAAGTTTGTTTCAAGAACTTAACTAGCTTGGAAAACAACCTCTGTAGTTTCTTCTTGCATTTCTTAAACAAACTATTTCCCTTGTTCCATGGCTGCAAATGCTGTACTATGCCACGGAAAGGTATGCTTGTTTTTAGTTAGAGATATACTTGATAGTGGAGGCAAAGGGATTAGAACTTGATGTCTTGAAAGAAACTAGGAGTCAACACATAATGGGCTAGTGATGGAGGCTGGAAAGGCAAATAGAGGATTGGACTAGGTCAACAGTAACAGTTATAGGACCGGCGGAACTGGAGCCTTAACCAGCCTTCTAAGATTTGATTACATTTCCCAATGTTGTGTAGGGGAAAGGGGTGGGGTGGAGGACTGGAACTGGAGGTGTTGTTCTGGTTTAAACCCTTACTTGAATGAAACATAGGGAGGCAATAAAAATGTAAATGTGGAAACAAATGATTGAAGTAGTGATAGTTTCATTTTTTTTTTCCCCAACCCCTTGACACATACACACCTCAAAGTGTCAAATGATTTTTGTTTTTATGATCACCTTTCACCTATTGGATGCATGAATAATACTATTAGAGGTGAAGTGTGTAGCTAGCATATATGTGATTGCAATTGTAATAATTTTTCAAATTTGCAGGAGGTTGAGTATTCTGGTGGGGGTATGCCTCGATATTAAGACTCTGCCAGACAAGTTGCAGGTCAGAGATTTGGTTGTTAGGGCAGAGAATTTGCAGCCCTTCTCAAGTGACATTATACATTCTCTGGTTGTACTAGTACTCAAGAAAAGAGTTTCATTTTGGAGTGCTTGTATTTGTAGACTCTTCAATAGTTTTGGGATTTATTTATGGAACTTTGTTAACGGATTATAAGCTTTACGATCATCATGAAGGTTATAACTTTGATCAAACTACGAAATCCAAACAATTCTCGTATGTATCTTTATGCCTTCCAAGGTACCATCGATATGTTGTTCATATTCTTTACTTTAAGAAATAAGATAGAATTAGCTATTTGGCTTCTTCATATTGATTAGGCATATGTATTTACGCCTTTTCGGACTGGAGTTGCAGATTTGTGCTAGGAGAGTCACAAAGGTGACTGCTCAATGGTAAATTGCTAAGAGAGTGTTGTAGTAATTGCAGCAGTGCAGTGCCTTTGTAGAATCATATTCCTGACTATGGTTTGTGTGAACCATAAAAAAAAAAGTCCATTATTTATATACATAAAGTATATTATTTTGTATACTATCAAATAATATATTTTTAATATATTTAAAATGTACTCCCTCCGTCCCGAATTGGATGTCTCATTTACTTTTTGCACGCTTTTTAATGAATTAAAGTAAATGTTATGCACTTTCCAATTATACCCCTCACTTTTTCACTTTTGGAAATAAAAACAATAAAGAAAGCAAAAGCTAGAAGGGTAATTTGAAAAAAGTAGAATGATGGTGATGTTCAATTTTGGAAAGTGGACAACATTTTGGGACAAACTAAAAAGGAAAGTAAGACACATAAAATGGGACAGAGGGAGTACCTTGTATTTATGGTTTATACAACCTTTGTAGGCAAATTATTGTGGACCATGTTCCACATGGTGCTGTGTGAATCATAAAAAAATATATATATAATTTTAATATATTAAAAGTATATTATTTGTGTACTAAATGAACATTATTTGATATACAAAATAATGTACGACCTCCATGGAATGGTTAATTTAAATTTGTCAGGGGTGAGGGATGCTCTATTCCTCCAACAATTCTAAATTTATTGTTGATAACTAGAGAAACAGACGTCAAAGAGACGAAATATTTTGCAGAAAAATTCTTAACAATACATGCAAACCATCCATGCATCACTTCCTAGAATTGTGGTCAAGCCACAAACACAAACAAATAATACAATAAAAGAAACAAAAGTCGAAGATAATATCCATAATCACTGCACAGGGCTTCCATTTTTTTAATTTTTTTAATTTTTTTAAAATAGTATGTATAGAATCAGAACTGATGCCGTGATGACATGATGCTGTTAGGAGTGTTGTAGTTAAATAGCAAATATCCATTGTGCATGTAAGAAGGGATCCTTATTTCCTTTTAAAAGAATTATATATTATATATATTGAGACTCTGTATGCCTAGCTGAAGAGTTAGTTGAAAGTTGAAACTAATATTGAAATTAAAGTGTTTGGCAAGTGTAAAAAATATAAAAGGACAAACTAAGATATTAGGATTTTGATTAATGAAGGGTAGATGATGTCATTGTAAATTAATAAAGATAAAAAAGGAAAAAAAGTTAAAAAGCTAAGAGCTCATTTTGAAAAGAGTTAATACCCAAAATAGTCCCTCGACTATGTCGTAATTACCAATTTGGTCCTCGACTATCATTCTTACCCAATTAAGTCCTCAACTATACAATTTTTACCCAATTTAGTCCTTTGTCAATTTGACTGTTTGTTGACTGTCAAAAGTGGAAATAAAGTTGTAATTTTACAAGTTTTCTCCTTCCTCCTCATTTAGCAGCGCCAAACCATGTAGCAATAAGCTCCGGTTGGGTTCTAAACATGTCAGTATCGAAGTAGTGGTTATGCATCGGATAGCCCATGAATTTGATTTCCAACGATTTTTTGACGATCGAAATCTGATCGGAGTGTATTGCTGCATGGTTTGGCGCTGCTAAATGGAGAGGAAGGAGAAATCTTGTAAAATTATAATTTTATCCCGACTTTTGACAGTCAACAAACAGTCAAATTAATACAGAGGACTAAATTGGATAAGAATTGTATAGTTGAGGACTAAATTGGGTAAGAATTGTATAGTTGAGGACTTAATTGAGTAAAAGTTACATAGTTGAGGACTTAATTGGGTAAGAATGGTAGTTGATGACCAAATTGGTAATTATGGCATAGTCGAGGGACCATTTTGGGTATTAACTCTTTTGAAAAGCTACTTGGAGTAATGTTTCAAAATAAGATATTTGTTGGTCGCGGTAGGGTTGGGGTATAAGTCTAGGGAGGGGTGAATAGACTTGTATAGATTTTAAAAACATTTTACTATTCGTTTAAGGTACCCAAGAGCTAACTTCAATGATTCGTTGAGTATGCACAACGGAAATATTTGTTAACGCTTTTAACTTTATTTGCATGTAGGTTTGATCTTGTAAACACTTAAGTTTGATTATGAGATAATATACAAGCGTATAATTAAATAAAGTAGAGAGAGAGAGAGAGAGAGAGAGAGAGAGAGAGAGAGATATTTTATATGGTTTGACCAGCTAAGCCTACTTCACTCTTCTCCGCAAATTATGCCATGGAAACGTGTTCACCATGAATGGTGAACACGGGTCCAAACGGTGTCGTTTTTACGATTTTTTTTTTTTTAGGTAATGTGCTGTTAACGGCCCGCGTTTTTTCAGATTATGAATTTTCTGTTATGAGATTATGAATGTACTGTAAATTCATAATCTCATAACAGAAAATTCATAATCGCATAAAAGAAAAAAATTTATTAAATTATGAATTTTATGTTATGATATTATGAATTTACAGTTATGTAATTATGAATTTTCTGTAAATTCATAATCTCATAACAGAAAATTCATAATTTTATAACAGAAAGTTCATAATCGCATACCAGAAAATTCATAATCTCAAAACAGAAAATTCATAATTTCATAACAGAAAATTCATAATCTCATAAAAGAAAATTCATAATTTCATAACTGCACATTCATAAATCCATGCCTGCACATTCATAATTTATGAATGTTGAAGAAACTTGCGCGAAGAGGAAGTGAAACCGCGAAATGTGAAAATGAAGAAGAAAAGCCGCGCGGTTAATTAAGAAAAAAAATAATAACGGTGCGCCGTTACCGTTGGGACTGTGTTCACCATGGATGGTGAACACGGTTCCATGGCATAACGATCCCCTCTTCTCTTCGGAACTCCTAAGGAGGATTGCACTATTCCTTAGTACAACACGGGCATTCAAGCCTTGAACACAAAGTGGGCCTTGAACTCCACTTGGTTTTTCATCTATGACCAGTCTACTCCGCCTTTTTTTACTCCTACCGAGAAGAGTTTACAAAGTGTTGAACAAATAAGTTTCTTTTTTCTCCAACTAGAAATTTTGGCTTTGAGAATCTTGATCTTCACGAATGAGCAACATAAGTCTCTTGAACACTAGATGTAATCCTTTAAGCTTTGTATCTCTCACTAGTCACTAGATGTGAGCTAGAATGCCTTTGAACACTTAGTGCACTTAATAGAATTCTAGAAAATGACCAGCACCTTCTACTGTGTTGAGAGAATGTATTTATAGGCGTTTTGAAAAAAGGTCCGGAGGGAAACCAATTTCAAACGTCTATTAGCCAATGAGTAAAGTCCAGCGAGTAATCCGGATGGTAGGTGAGTTGTCAAATTTTCCAACCGTTACTAACTTATTTTTCGTTGAACATATCTTTTTGTTATGCACAAAATGTCTTGGATTTTAAGGAAAAATCTTCCTTAGTATGTATTCCAATGACTCTCTTTGCCATGGACACATTCACCTAAGATTTTAAAATTTTGAACTGTTGGCTCAAAGAATGTCTCGAGCAGTTCTATTGAAATGGTTAACTTGGTTAACGTTTCGAACCTTAAACCTCTACTACCTCTCGGATACGAATGATTGACCTTACCATTCGGTCGGCCATTACTTCGAAAGGTAGGTCATTCCATCATTCGACTTTTGTAGCCTTTCGGTTACGAATGGTTGACCTTACCAGGAGACGCCAAAAATACTGGAGGGAGAAGATGCGGTTTTTCCACCCCTTATTATTATTGAAAAGGTTGATTATGCTACAGGTCGGGCCCTTGGACTCGATCATTAGAAAGTCACCCCCATACTTAGATGGAAGGGCTCGAACCAAAAAGAGAAAATGGAACAGCTCGACGATGCATGGGATGCTGTCCCAAGTGCATATTTGAGGAAAACAGGCCAGGATGCGATGGGGCGTCCCGGCATATTTGACAGGGAAGGACCCCGTAGTACTGAAGGAATAAAAAAATAAGGGGAGTAAATCAGAGGGCAATCTGGGCTTTTAGGGAGTTTAAGTGCATAGCTATCCAGTCATCCAGATGTCTCTCAATTACGTTACCTAGGTTCCTACTTCCTACGGGCGTTGAACTAGGCCCGACCATCTAAAAGGCTAGAGAGATTTTGGAGAGATAAGAGTGACGAAGGGATAGGGACGGCAATGTGCCCCGTCCCTGTTGGGGATCCTCGCCCCCGTAGGGGATGGGGACGGGGACGGAAAATTTTTAAAATTCCCCGGCGGGGATAGGGATGAGGACGGGGATACCCCTCCCCGCCCCGCCCCGTCCCGTCCCGTCCCGGAATAATTATTATAATTAAAATAAATAAATAAGTTTTATATATATATATATATATATTAAAAATTAATACTTAAATTTTTAGTTTTTAAAATTAAAAATTACACAAATTTAAGATTTTTGAAAGTTGATTGGGGATGGGGAATCCCCGTCCCCGCCAAATTTCCCGCGGGGACAGGGATGTGAACTATTTTCAATTCCCCGCCGGGGATAGGGAAGGGGACGAGGACGGGGAGTATAGTCCCCGCCCCGTTGTCATCCCTAGGAAGGGAATATAGCTTTCTACGTTCTCGCTACTTAGAAACTTATGCCTCCCACTCGCTAAGTTGGGGGCTCGAATATGAGGAAAAGGACCCTCAGCCGCTTGGGCAGTAGGGGTGGGCACAACACGGGTTTGACCCAAAAAACCCATGGGTTCAACTTGTTTGACCCAATTCGGGTCGGATTCGAAGATTGATGGGTCGAGCCCGTGAAACTACATACACAAATTTTCTATTATCGGTTCGGGTTTTGAGTCCAATGCTTAAAATTCAGATTCGACCCGAAACCCGAATTACCTATGTATATAAACTAGTATGTAGGATTTCATACTTCATTACTCTCATTCTCTCATCTCTTTGCCACTCCTAAAGGCTCATGCCCTAAAACCCTCTCATCTCTCATTCACTCAAGTCTCTTTCCATTTTTACTCTCAAATCTCTCATCTAACCTCATCTCTCTCTCTATGTTTAAGTGTTTCACTATTGTTGGGAGCATTTAAAGGGAAAGGCTTTTTATAGCTTACCCAAGTTGTCCCACATTGGTAGAATAACCTCTTCTTTCTCTACTTATATACTCCAAGCCTTTTGAGATAGTTTGAAGTGTTATGAGAAGGGAAAGGAGGTAAACAACGCGCGCGTTGTCGCCGCCGCCCGCCCGGCTCGGGGTGTGGTGGGTCAACGTTTTGCTACCAAAACTATTTTCTCACCCTATTTTTGTGGATCATCTTGTGACCTTGTCCGCACAACTCAATGAATAAGTGTGCAGAGTTGGTCCTTTGCTAGTTTATAGCCCTACAATAGTGGATGGTGAGAGGTGGGCTGTTACAACACTTTACTATATAAACCTGCTGCCTTGGTTCTTCTTTTCACGCCAAAACAGTACAAAAATCATACTGCCAGCCAACTGCTTCGTTAATATTGCCTGCGAGTTAACAGGGAGCTAGCCTATTCGTTCTGTTGTGCCTATCGAGAGCATGCGACTCAATCCCTGGTCGTAAATGCTTTTAAGGTAGTGTTTCATACACGATACAGAACATTTACCCTTTTTCGTTCCAAACTAGGCACGCCAGAATTCCACAGTGCTGCATTTCCTAACAATTAAATGCATTTATCACCAAGTCGAGTAAAAAAATGTCGGAAATAGAAAACACTGTGTCTGATGTTACTCCAGTTCAACCACTCACTGGTGGTTTAAACTACAAGAGATGGGCTGCAAAAATGATCATGCTCCTGGAATGAAGGATGTAGATTACGTCCTTTTTGAAGACCCTATGAAGTTTAACGTGGCTGCTACACAACCTGCTTTGCAGACCACGGCTTCAGCTGCATCAACAGACCCGAAGTCTACAGATGCATCCAAGGACCCAAAGTCATCATCAGCGCAAGCTTCATCAGCATCCGAGGCAGTTCGCATCAAATACGAGAAAGATAACAAGACTACCCGGAAAACCATTCTCCAACGTGTAAGTGACCCATTGTTTGATATGTTTTCTGAATACAAATCTGCAAAAGTAATTTGGGATTTAATGATTGAGAAATATGGTGCTGATGATGTGAGGAGACGCAAATATGCCGTGGGTCGTTGGTTACACTTTAAAATGGTGGACACCAAACCTGTAATCGAACAGGTACACGAGTTTGAGAATCTGGTCGGTGACATGAAAGCAGAAGGTGGAATAGTTAATGAAGTTGTTCTATGTGACTCCTTGATTGACAAATTGTCCGACTCATGGGTGGACTTCAAGAACAAAATGAAACATGACCGAAGGAGCTACACACTACAACAGTTGATAAATAGCGTGAATATCGAGGAAGAAACAGTTCAAAGGTCTGTTATTCTTACTGACAATGTTAAAGCTAATATTGTTGAGACTAACTCTAGCTTTGACAAGTCAAAAACTGGTGACAATTCTAGAAACCAAAAGAAAAATTATAAGAATAACAGTTCCAATCGCGGCAAGGGCGGGAAAATTCAGAAAAAAAAGGGAAGAATACTGGTGAATGTTATGTATGTGGTAAACGAGGCCACCGTGCTGCCCAGTGCTATCATCGAAAAGGGTCCGCGAGCCAGAATGGTCAGAAGCCAAACAACGAGAGGCCGAAGAACCAAGCTAACCTCACGGAGAACACAGAAGATACTGACTTAGTAGCTGCAGTAATAACTGAGGCCAACGTGGTAGAAAATCAAGACGAATGGGTTGTGGACACTGGAGCTTCACAACACTTTTGCAATAACAAAGCTTCATTCAAAACTTTTGAGCCTATCACTGGTGGAGAACAAGTCTTCATGGGGAACTCCAGCGTTTCCGAGGTAAGTGGTAGAGGAAAAGTAGAATTACTGCTTTGTTCTGGAAAACATTTATTGTTGCAAAATGTTCTTTAAGTCCCTTCCCTTCGAAGAAACCTGATTTTCGGAGGCCTTCTAAATAAGGCTGGAATTAAGATGGTTTTTGAGTCTGACCGTCTGGTTATGACTCGTTGTGAGAAGTTCATTGGGAAGAGATATCTGCGTGGAGGTCTTTTTGTAGTAGATGTCTCTATAGTTAAAAATCACTCTGATGTATCTGGATCTTCTCTGACTGCTCATGATAATAAGAATGCTTATTCTGCTTATATTACTGTATCAGTTAATGTTTGGCATGCTAGATTAGGACATGTTGGTACAAAATGTTTAAATAGACTGAAAAACGTGAATATGCTGCCAAACTTGTCTAATGATACATGTGAACAATGTGAAACATGCGCTGAGGCAAAATTTGCTAGAACATCTTTTTCAACTGTAAAACATCGTACTTCATCGTTACTAGAATTGATTCACACTGATTTAGCAGACTTTAAGACCACTGAAATTCGAGGTGGTAAGCGTTACTATATAACGTTTATTGATGATTTCTCCCGATATACAAAATTATACTTATTGAAATCAAAAAGTGAAGTCGAACAAAAATTTGTTGTTTTTAAAAAATTAAGTAGAAAATCAGTTGGAAAAAAGGATCAAAAGATTTAGATCCGATAGAGGAGGAGAGTATGAATCAAATTTCCTGAAAGATCTGTGTGAATCTTCTGGCATTATACACGAAGTAACTGCACCCTACACACCCCAACAAAACGGCATAGCAGAAAGAAAGAATAGAACTCTCAAAGAGATGATCAACGCTATGCTGATCAGTTCAGGTGCTTCTGACTCGTTGTGGGGGGAAGTTGTTCTAATAGCAAACCACATTCTAAACAGGGTCTTGCACAAAGGGTTTGAAAAAACCCCTTATGAATTGTGGAAAGGGCATGCACCTAATCTTAAATACTTTAAAGTATGGGGCTGCTTGGCAAAGGTGGGACTCCAATCCTTTAAAAAGCCCAACTTGGGACCTAAAACCTTAGATGCCGTATTTGTTGGGTATGCTGAAAATAGTGCTGCATATAGATTTATGTGTTTAGAAAACCGTACAATCTGTGAATCTAGAGATGCAGTTTTCTTTGAACACGTGTTTCCGTTGAAGGGTGCTATTGAACTAGATGCTAATAAAGTTCAACAAAATCTTTCTTTCCCTATTTTCTCATGTAATTCAGAAGAGCCTAGAAGAAGCAAAAGGCCTGGAATTGAGAAAAACTTTGGCTCTGACTTCATAACATATATGACGGAATTGAAAGATCTAAATGAACTTTGTGATCATTTTATATGTCAACTTGTGTTAGAAGAAGACCCAAAATTCATTCAAGAAGCTATGCGCTTAGTAGACACTACTCTATAGAGAGAAGCAGCTAAAAGTGAGTTAGACTCTATACAGTCTAATCATACGTGGGAAATAGTGGACCTTCCTAAGGGTTGTAAACCCATAGGCTGTAAATGGATTTTCAAGAGGAAATTGAAACCAGATGGCTCAATTGAAAGATTAAAAGCCAGACTGGTAGCTAAAGGGTACACACAGAAGTTCGGTGAAGATTACTTCTATACCTATTCACCAGTAACAAAGATAGCTACCATACGTGTTCTATTTGCTTTAGCATCTTTACACAGGTTGATAGTACATCAAATGGATGTGAAAACGGCTTTCCTCAATGGTGAACTAGAAGAGGAGATCTTCATGGAACAACCCCCCGGATGTGTTGATCAGGGATAAGAAGGAAAGGTATGCAGACTTAAAAGATCTCTTTATGGCTTGAAACGAGCCCCTAAGCAGTGGTATAAAACGTTTCATAAAACTTTGTTAGAGCTAGGTTATTCCACAAACCGCTCAGATGCCTGCTTATACACAAAAGAGGTAGAGTCTAGCATCGTAATAATCCGTCTCTATGTAGATGACATGCTAATCTTTAGCTCAAGTATAGGAGCTATAAAAGAGACTAAAAGAACTCCATGTGACAAGTTTGATATGAAGGATCTTGGAGAGGCTGATGTAATACTTGGGATAAAGGTTACAAAAACCGAGAAAGGTTACCTTTTATCTCAAAGTCATTACATGGAGAAGCTCCTGAAGAGGTTTGAGAGTTATGATGTAACTCCGGCGAAAACCCCCTATATCCTAACATTAAATTGTCAAAGAACATAGAGGCCAGTGTGTCTCAAGAAGAATATGCAAAGATAATTGGGAGTCTAATATTCTTGATGAACTATACTAGACCAGATCTTGCATTTGCTGTGAATAAACTCAGTTGGTATGCTCACAACCCTGGTATCCCACATTGGGATACACTGAGAAGGGTACTTCAATACCTAAGAGGCACGATAGACTGGGGCCTTAACTATAAGGGAAACCCAGCTGTGCTCGAAGGGTTCTGTGATGCAAACTGGGTAAACGAACTGATGATGTAAGCTCGACTAGTGGATATATGTTCACTATGTGCGGAGCCGCGATATCATGGAAGTCAACCAAACAATCCTGTATAGCCAGATCAACTATAGAGTCAGAGTTCATAGCTCTAGATCTAGCAAGTCAGGAAGCCGAATGGCTGAGAAATCTTTTGGCAGACGTGCCATTGTGGGGGTGCCCAGCACCTGCTGTTCCCATACATTGTGATTCCCAGACTGCCATCTGTGTTGCGCAAAACAGTGTCTACAATGGGAAACATAGACACACAAGAGTCAGACATGAGTCTGTACGGCAGTTGATAATAAATGGGATGATCACAATGGTATTTGTGAGATCTGAAAGGAATGTTGCATATCCTTTCACAAAGGGCCTAAATAGAAAGGCTATCCTTGATACATCAAGGGAAATGGGTCTAGAACCTACACATGCTCTGTAGCCAACCATGGTGGTCTACGTTGAGGTAGACTTGACAGAGTTGAAGGTCTATACTGGAATAGACCTAACAGGGGATAATTCAGGGTTAAGAGTATGACCACACATAATTCATGGCGACTAGAGCAAATTAAGTGCATTTAAGTTCAAACTTTGTCTATTCGGTGAGTTCAAGATCTAATTCACTCCCGCGTAGAGAAGTACTTAATGTCACTATATGACAGTTCAAGTATTATACACTGGCATGAAAATTTTCTTTTGTTCGTACTCAGGAAATGTTAGCACCAGCCTAATCCCTTTTCATGGTGGGGGATTATTGGGAGTATTTAAAGGGAAAGGCTTTTTATAGCTTACCCAAGTTGTCCCACATTGGTAGAATAACCTCTTCTTTCCCTACTTATATACTCCAAGCCTTTTGAGATAGTTTGAAGTGTTATGAGAAGGGAAAGGAGGTAAACCACGCGCGCGCCCGCCATCGCCCGCCCGGCACGGGGTGTGGTGGGGTCAACGTTTTGCTACCATCTTGTGACCTTGTCCGCACAACTCAATGAATGAGTGTGCAGAGTTGGTCCTTTGCTAGTTTATAGCCCTACAATAGTGGATGGTGAGAGGTGGGCTGTTACAACACTCTACTATATAAACCTGCTGCCTTGGTTCTTCTTTTCACGCCAAAACAGTACAAAAACCATACTGCCAGCCAACTGCTTCGTTAATATTGCCTGCGAGTTAACAGAGAGCTAGCCTGTTCGTTCTGTTGTGCCTGTCGAGAGCATGCGACTCAATCCCTGGTCATAATTGCTTTTAAGTTAGTGTTTCATACACGATACAGAACATTTACCCTTTTTCGTTCCAAACTAGACACGCCCAGAATTCCACAGTGCTGCATTTCCTAACAACTATTTCTCACGAGCCACGTCTCACCCCATCACAGGCTTCACAACGACACCGCTTCACCAAGATACGAGAAACCTTTTCGGCTTCTCCGGTCTCCGTTGTTGACTCCGCCTCCGGTCTACGTTGGATCGTTGGTTACTCCGCCTCCAGTCTCCGTTGTTGACTCTGCCTCCGGCCTCTCACATCTCACATGGTTGCCGACTCGCTGAGTCGTCGCGATTCCTCCTCTCTTCCTCTTTGCCTTGTTGTGGTTCACTAGTCGCTCAGCCACTCCATGATTTTCCTGGTGAGTCCCATCTAGCTTCTCATTTGCCATTTTTCACTCTGTTCTCACAGTCTTACGTTTGTGGCTCTTTTCACAAGAAATCGTAGATCTCCGACAGTGGTTTTCTCTTTGACAACAACGATATGCGTTCTACTAAATTTTGCACTCATTTGCTCATTGTTGAGGAATTTGACTGGCATCTTTTAGTCTATATAAATATTTATTTATTTTTCAGTTTTTTAAAAAAATTTAAGTTTTTAACAAATTTTGAAAATTTCCCCTTTTCATATTAATTTGCCTAATATTTATGAATATATTGTTACCCTTAATGTTTAAATTCTTGAACTTATGAATTTATGGATTTGCCAAAGGCCTTGTGGTCGAGCGACATAACTGTGGCCCCTCAAATGAGATGTCTTAGGTTCAAACCTCAGCGTAGGGGCATTGACTCTTTGTGCTTCAGTAGATTGAGAAAGTATGTATGAACAAATACTACATTGTAATATAGTCAATAGTATTTTTAAAAAAATAAATGAAAAATTTATGGATTTATACAAATTCTTAATTCTTAATAGAAAAGTTCACTAGTTTTGTAAAATGAGTGGCAATATCTATTATTGCAACAATTATCATACTATCTTTTGTGAGGTGCTATAATGCTTTTAGGCCTATGGATATATTGGCTTATTGTCTTTTGTTCATGTGTTGTAATTGTACTATCTTTTTCCTGATTTTTGTATACTCTGTTAAAGTCTTCAAAGCAATGCTACAAAACTAAAGTTTTGTGTATTTCTAATTTTAACTTTCCGTTTCACTTTTCTTGTGATCCAATGGCACCAAGTTACCCCCTTAAGTGGGAGGTTGTGGGATTGAGCCTTAGTGGAGGTGATATTGACTTTTTGTGCTTCAATTGATTGAGAAAGTAGTTATAAACAGATACTACATTATTATAGAGTCAAATAAAACTTTCCGTATCACTTCTAGAGTTCCAATCAACTTTGAGATTCTACCTGAGAGACTTGAGAGGTCCATAGTTCATACTTGCAGTAATTCCAGATTAGTCTACAAGGTAAGTATCCTCTAACCTTTATTTGACCATTTTCTCAAAAAATTAATAACTTTTTTTTGAATACTATTAATTCTATTACGATGTAGTATCTGTGCATTACTACTTTCTCAACCTAGTGAAGCACAAAGAATTAACACCACCTCATTGTGGCTCAAACCCATGAGCTCCCATTTGATTTAAAGTTTTGTTTACTTTTATTTCAGAAAATTTTGTCCACTAAACATTATCCCTAATCTCGCGATAATACATCATACATGAACAAAACATAAATAAGAAATGACTAAGGAATTACTCTTTATTCAATAAAAAAAAAATTAAAATTGATAAATTATTTGTCCACTATCACGTGAGATTTGGTCTGCCCACATTACATAATCCGATAATCCGTACCATTTCCTTCTATATCGGCTTCTACAAATCTTCCTTGAATTCTAGAAGGTCAACAGTCTTTTCATTTTTTTTGGGAAAATGGCAATTTTTATCCCTGAGTTATATACTTATAGCACTTTTTCCCCCTCAATTATTTAGGTAAGCACATTAGTCCCCTCAATTATTCTAAAAGTGGTGTTTTTTCCCCCTAATATATTAAATTGACATTTATACCCTTAAAGTAAACATTTTATTTATTTTACTACTCCAACAAATTATTGCGTATACGTAGGGATGACCACGGTTCGGTTTGAATTGAACCGGATACTAAAGCAATCGAATTAATAGTTTATGGTTATAATTCAGATCTAGAACCCAATATTTAAATGTCAATTTATTAAAATTATGTATCAAAAAAATTTAATCTTGAACCGTGAACCGGCGATTCCGGATCTGATTCGCGATTTTGAACCGTCTTTATTTTAAAATTTTATTTTTTATTTTAAAATAGTCTAAATTCAATAATAAATGTATTTTATTTTTTCAGTTCGGAACATGAACCGTCCGTTCCGGTTCACGATTTTAATAAACTCTAAATATCGAATTTCGATTCTAAATTGTAATTGAAATATTTCGGTTTGGTTGCTATAGTGTTTGTTTAGTTTGAACCAAATTATGGTCATAATTTGTTGGAGAAAAAAAATAAATTAAATATTTAGTTTAAGGGTAAATATGTCCATTTAACATTTCAGGGGAAAAATAGTCACTTCAATAATTTAGGGGGAAAAAATACTATAGGTATATAAGTATATAACTCAGGGAGAAAAAGTGTCATTTTTCCTTTTTTTTTTTTTTTTTTTTTAAATTTAAAAAAAAAAAAAAAAGACACGTTTGGCCCCTAAATTATTTCACTTTTAAAAATTTGACCCCTATTAATTGATTTGAACAAATTTAGTCATCAAATTGTCTATAGTGTGACACATTTAGTCCTTAAAATTATATAATTACAAATTTTGTTAATAAACTCTTTTACCATAAGATTATATATGTCAATTACTCTACACATTAAAGCTTCTTTCTCTCCCCCATCTCCATGGCATAAATTGTCACACCTAACATCAGAACAATCGTCCAGGCCAAGCCAGCCAACATCGGAATATGGAGACTGCGCTTTGAGAGGTTGGTGGGTCACATAATGATGGCGTAAACGGCCATATATCATCTTAGTCGAGCTCCTTAGATTAAATATGCCACATGCAATCTATAATGTGACAACAGGATCGTACTAACCTCCAGCCATAGTTCTGGTGGCGGAGAGAGGGTAATCGCTGCCAATCCCCACACCTAATAAGAATCTAAAGAAACTGAGTGTAAGAAGGACGCAAGTCCTGGAGGTGCAATGTGCAAATTAAAAATCCGCTGCAGCTGCTTGAGTTAAGGTGACCTTGTTGGTTAAGATTGCCGCATCGGTACGGTGGGCATAAAAGATGTGAGCAATTAAGGAGTTTCATGATGGGTACGGTGCAAAAGAGGTTACGTTGAATAAGCCCATGCCTGCCTGCTGTGATGATTGCTTTTTAGTGATAATATACACCTTCAACGCCATATCTGATTATTATTAGCTTGTTAACTTTGAATTGGATAATCTAATCTAGCCAATATTATTTCAAAAGAGATAATAGGACATGACAGGACTACTGGGTGATTTAATGTATCTTTTTTATTTGTAGTTAATAATAATAATGTATGTTTTCTTCACTACTGGAAATTTTGAAATCCCTTACCACTTGAAAGTGATCTTAAATCAAGTCGAAAGCCTTGTTCCGATCACTTTTGATATTCGGAAAAATCTTTGTTACTATTTTCGACCACTTTTTGCTTTTGAATTGATTTAAGATTACTTTCAGGTGGTCGGAAATTCAATAATTTCCAGCCGTGGTTTGTGGGAGAAGGTTTCATTCAATGCAACAATATCTATAATGAAGGAGCAGTGATTGAAAGTAATATGTGCTTCTTTTATTTGTACGTACGTGTCTTCAAACTTCATATACATAGATGTTGTCGGTAAGGAATTTATCAATGAGGAAAATAAAAAATTTATTACTGCTATGTTTTTCACTATGATGTAGCATTTTAAAATAAGTTAGTAGCTTCTTAACTTTTTTATTTTATTTTATTTTTTATCTTTGACCCTGTTTGGTAAAAATTAGCTTATAGACCAATTTGACTTATTTGACCACTATTAATTGTTTGATTTAGTTAAAATATCAATATAAATGTTTGGTTAATTAGTTTTTTGCAACTTTAAAAGGCTAAAATTCAAAAAGCTACTCCAAACAACTTTTTCAATTAGCTTTTTGAGAAGAAAAAAAATTATACCAAACATCTATCAGCTAACAGCTAATTTACCAAACACTTTTCTACAATCAGCTAATGTTACCAACTATTTATACCCTCTAATTAACACAATCAGTTAACAGCCATTTTACCAAACAGGGCCTTTGTTTTTATTATTTTAAAGAAATAGCATCATTTACCCTTCTCAATTAAAATACTTTTCTCTTCTCCTTTATCAACTTTCACCACAATAATAATGAGAATTATTATTATTAGATGAAGGAGATTCGCGCTACTTCATTATAAATAATTAAAAGGCTAAATTTGTTCAAATCAATTGATAGGGGTCAAATTTTTAAAAGGAAAAGAATTTGGGAACCAAAAATGCTGTTTTCCTTAATTTTTATTTTACATTTTAATTTTTGACAACGAAGATAGCAATTACAAACAAAAGTATAAACCCACATTACATGCTGCAAATCTGCAGCTTCAAACTTGCCATGTCACCAAATGGGTACAAGTGGGCCCCAGTAGATGAGTCGCCATTGGATCATTCACGCCCCTGATTTCTGTGACAATCCTGGGGTTCACACAACGGTTTCGCATCTTCGCGCAAGTGTGCAACTGCTTTGCATTCCCGACTTGTATGTGTATGACGATATTGCCCTCCCATCCTTCTGATAGAATTTATTCAAACTATTATTTATCTATGTGGTGCATTGAAGAAATATAATGGGTCGGCATTTCGGGCTTCGGTTCGATATTTTGAGTTTTAATTTAGATTTTAATATTTCGGTATTTAAAAAAATGAAACTATTTGGTTTAACATTAAAGTTCGGTTCAGTTAGGTTTGAAAAAGTTTAGTTTCGATTCGGAATTAATTCGATTCGATTTTCGCTGCTGAAAATTATGAAATTTTCGACCATCTGAAAATGGTCTTAAATCAAGTCGAAAGCCTTGTTCCGACCATTTTTGGTATCCGGAGGAACCTTTGTTGCTATTTTCGTCCACTTTTTGCTTTCGACTTGATATAAGATCACTTTCAGGTGGTCGAAAATTCCATAATTTCTAGTAGTGTTTAGATCTCCAAATTTTAACATTTCCTAATTTTTCGAACATACTACCAAACAATACATATATTCACATAATCACATAATCCAAATCCAAAATCTAAACATTATATAACAACATAGCAATCCAAAGTTCAAACATACTACTTAGTACTAAGTACGGAGTGCTAATTACCAAGCATCACATCGTTCAAATCCAATGTTCAAAGATTACAAACATGGAACATAACATAAATCAAAATATCAAATCTAAAGTTTAAAATCTAAATATTACATAACAACATAACAATTCAAACACAAAATCAATATAGCAATCCAAATTTCAAAGTCATATCTTGTTCATCCATCATCACCGTGTATAGTTAATTTTCAAATCATTCCAATTTCATTGAAATATTAAACTGGAACACTTCATTCCAGTAAAACTAGAACTGGTACTGAAATTTTCATTCCAGTTTACTAAACTAGAATGAAATTCTAGTACAAATTCAAGAGCCCTAAATTAGGCTATAAGGTAAAAAAAAAAAAAAAAAAAAAAAAAAAAAAAAAAAAAACAGATTACTAAGCCAAAATCTAAAAACATAATAAGTCTCAATCAAGGTTATATCATTGATTTATGCCTCTCTTTTTGTATGCTAATAAATGTGTACATTTTACTTTAAATGTAATACATTTCAATGTTATTAGACAAAACTATCCTTACACCGTTACTTTCTAATTCTAACTTTAATAACACATCATTATTACCATACACCTATATCTATAATATCTTTTTCCTATTTTTTAATTATCATTTTATTAAAATTATTATATAATTAATTTAATGGTTGATTATACTTTAATTAAATTTCTATAAATGATAAATTATATATATATATATATATATATATATATATATATATATATGTGTGTGTGTGTGTGTGTGTGTGTGTGTGTGTGTGTGTGTGTGTATTATAATTTTTAATTATTTGTATTTATCAATTTTTTAATATTGGGCATGAATTTTCGCGCATCGCATGTACAAAATGCTAGTAAGTAAATAAAAGTCATAAATCAATAAGTCAAGACAACTGAATTGAAACAAGACATGTGTATAAACTATAAAGTAGAAAAGAGAGCTCACAAGTCATAAGTGTCAAGGCAAACATTACCTCTTTGGTCGCCGGTGGCCTCCAGCGGTGGTCAGGCGAGTGGTGGTTGCGGCCTGCGTGACAGCGTGAGTGTCGACTGGCGAGAATAGAGGTGGAGGACAGAGGGCAGACTGCGTGAGTGTCAGCTGTGTCGCTGCTGAAGACTGAAGTTATTGGGGATGTATAACTCAGGGTTGAGGACTTGAGGTTATTATTATTATTATTATTATTTAATATATATATATATATATATATATATATATATATATATATATATATATATATATATATATATATATATAAACTAAACGGTTTTTGGTTCGGTTAAAAATCAAACCGAATCGAACTGTTCGATTTCTCTAAACTTAGTATCGATCGGCATTTCGATTTTATACCGAACCATGCCTAAAAGAAATCATGTTATTATAAATTTAAATAAAAAATTAGAAAATTCTAAAAAACATATAAATGTGCAATACAATAATATAATTGGACTTCTCATATATTTAGTTAGGTATGTATTTTCATAGTGTACAAAGTTAAAATTAAAATTTTATATGATTAATATAATCTCTAATTATGTATATATTTAAATAAATTTATAAATAAAATTTACATAATTAAATTCATTCTTATCTAATTGGATTTCATAACTATAACAATATGAATAATAATTAAAGAAATTATATTTAAAAATCAAAAGATTTAATTTTTAAATTTTGTATGAGTAGATCTAGACTTTTTTTTTTTTTTTTTTTTTTTTTGAAATACTTATGATTTTTATAAGGTAGTATATGTTCTTTACAAGGTAGACCTTAATTGAATGTATTTCCTTATATGATCGTATAATGAATTGTATGTGCACATTTATTAATATGTGTTTTGACAAATTTTATAATATAAATTTTCTAATTATAATTTATATTGCTATATTTATAATTAATATAACTACATTTAGAAATTAAAATTTTAATATTTTAATATTATATGATTAATATAGCATATAGGCATAAGTATATGTATGTATTTAAATATTTATAAATACACATTTAATTCATAATCTCATTTCTTTAATTATACTAGTATTTTCACCCGTGCGTTGTACAAAATGGATGTGTTATAATACTTTAAGAATATTTAGATCGATATACAATTGTATAAATTATAACAGGCGAATATTATATAGTGCAATTGAAAAGTTGAGTTGGATCAATTATGTATTCTGATATTATCATTGCTTGAATTCAAGCAAATAATTTTTCAATTAATTGCTTGAATTCAAGCAAATAATTGTCCAATTAATAGCTAACGTGTAGATATACGCTTCTGGTGCTAAAATTTAGAGATTTTATATATCAGTGTTTAGGAATTGTATTAATTGTGCTAATTAGCTCGTTGTCTAGCTAGCAACTCAATTATAGAAATTATTTGTATGGATGATTTTTTTTTTTTTTTTTTTTTTTGAGAGAAGATATATATTTTCTGTGTTGATATATAGCAATTTTGTCATCTTTGTATAAAACGAAAACATAATATAACTGGTTTAAATTACACATTATTGAAAACCTCTTTGCAGACGACATTGATAGTAGTAACTGAATTTTGTCCATCCTCGTTTAGAACTAAAACCTTCCTTCCAACAGGATGGGTAACTCGGGAAAAAATTACGTACACTTAAAGGGCAATCTCGTATCAATAATTGAATTATTATTATTAGTGTAAATAATAATTAATAATGTAAATAATAATTAATAAATTATTATTTCCTTACAAAATTACATAATAATTAATAAATCATTATTTTCTTATAAAATTACGATATTAGGCATAATTTTCAAAGAATATTACCAATTAATAGATATTAGTTAATTTTTATATAACACTTTATTACCAACTAAGCTTTATTAATTCTTTTATCAATACATTAATTAATTAATATTAATACAAGTTTGAACTGAAAAGTTGAAAAGAAAGATTTTACTTTTATTAATAATATAGAATATAGATATAGATTGGTGTAAAATCACTATTCAATTAATTATTATTGGTGTAAATAATAATTAATAAATTATTATTTATTTATAAAATTGCATAATAATTAATAAATCATTATTTCTTTATAAAATTACGTTATTACGTAGAATTTCAAAAGAATGTTACCAATTAATAAGTATTAGATCATTTTTCATATAACATTTTTTTACCAATTAAGTTTATTAATTCTTTTACCAATAAATTAGTTAATTATTATTAAGAAAAGTTTGCGCGGGAAAGTTGAAGGGGATTTTACTTTTATTAATAGTATAGATATATATTAATTAATATTCATACTAGTTTGGACAGAAAAGTTAAAGTGGAAGATTTTACTTTTATTCATAGTATAGATAGAAGTATAGACTGGTGTAAAATCAGTATTCAAATTATTATTATTGGTGTAAATAATAATTTATAAATCATTATTTCGTTATAAAATTACATAATAATTAATAAATCATTATTTCTTTATAAAATTACGTTATTACGCGAAATTTTTAAAGAATATTATCAATTAATAGATACTCCGTATATATTAGTTGATTTCCATATAACATTTTGTTACCAATTAAGCTTTATTAATTTTTTCACCAATAAATTAATTAATTAATATTAAGAAAAATTTGAGCGGAAAAGTTGAAAAGAATGATTTTACTTTTATTAATAGTATAGATAGATTAATTAATATTCATATTAGTTTGGGCAGAAAAGTTGTAGAGGAGAATTTTACATTTATTAATAGTATAGATTGGTGTAAAATCAGTATTTGAATTATTATTGTTGTTGTAAATAATAATTAAAAAAACTTTATTTCCTTATAAAATTACATAATAATTAATAAATCATTATTTCCTTATAAAATTATGTTATTACTCAAAATTTTCAAAGAATATTATCAATTAATAGATATTAGTTAATATCCATATAACATTTTGTTACCAATTAAGCTTTATTAGTTCTTTTACCAATAAATTAATTAATTATTATTAAGAAAAGTTTGAGCGGGAAAGTTGAAGAGGACGATTTTACTTTTATTAATAGTATAGATAGATTGATATAAAATCAGTATTCGAATTATTATTGTTGTTGTGAATAATAATTAAAACATCATTAATTCCTTATAAAATTATATAATAATTAATAAATCATTATTTTCTTATAAAATTACGTTATTACACCTAATTTTCAAAGAATATTTCCAATTAATAGATATTAGTTAATATCCATATAACATTTTGTTACCAATTAAGCTTTATTAATTCTGTTACCAATTAAGTTTTATTAATTCTTTTACCAATTAATTAATTAATATATATTAAGAAAAGTTTGAGCGAAAAAGTTGAGTATGATGATTTTACTTTTATTAATAGTATCGATTTCGTATTACCTTATTGGGAATGTTATGTCATTTCAGGCCTATTCCGCGAACCAAACGTGCCATAATGATAATCAAGGAAATTGCATTAGAAATTAAAAGGTTCGTTTGGAAATCTGAAAAATGATTTACATAAAATAACTCATCTTTTAAAAAATATTTTTATTTCCTTATGTTTGGCTGGTGGAGGTGTGGTGGTGGTGGTGGTCATGGTCGGCTTTGGGCATGTGCGGCCATGGCGAAGACATAAGGCCCCCAAATATTTTAAAAAATATATATTTTATATATAACTCATTATTTTTATATTTGATAATTATTTTTTTAGAATCCATAGATTGGTTTTAATTGTAATTGAAGATAAAATTTTATAAAGAATTGACATCGAAATTTTTGTGAATAATTTTTATTCAAATATGCATGAAAAATGTCACTTTTAAATTAAATTTTGAATTACATTTTTTTCTTTGTTGAATTTTTATGCATTATAATTGGACAAAAAAAATTTATTACATTTTTATTTTTGTCATAGAATATAATAACTTGAATTTCAAATGAATTTGGAATCAATTACCTTAGTTATATGTTAAAAAATTCATTTCATATTTTAAAATTTTACATTGGTATTCGACTTTTATTTCAAAATTTAATCTATTGATATTGTAAACTTTTGTGTGTTTTCATAAATAGTAATTGGAAAACTCTTTGATTTTTTTTTTTGAAAACCTGGAAAACTCTTTGATTTGTTTCTAAATGTTTTACAAACCCTTAAATTTAGCATAATCAAAATTACTTCAGTTCATAATTTAAATAATACGCCCATGTTTGGTAAGTTAATAGCAAACCTTGTGGTCCAACATTTGTTGATCTAAAATTTGATGAAATTTTATTTCTTCTAATTTCATTCTCTCTCCTTCGTTTGAAATTGATAGGTACAAAAATGTATTAGGACTATATTATTCGTGTTAGACTAGGACTCTATCTAGCATCTCTATATATTCGCTCCTTGTACTCTCAGACATTATCATTTAATACAACACAATTATATTCTCATCTGGTATCAGTTAGCCAAGATTTTCTTTTCCAACATCCATGTTCCTCACTTCGTAGCAGTAGCCGATGGCATCAAACCAAGATACATCGTATCAGAAGCGGTCCGGTCAACGACGTGACGTTGATGATCCGTGTCAAATTTGTAACGGTTTCGGCCACACGGGAGCCAATTGTGTTTGGCGTTATGATGATCCGTGTTAAATTTGTGATCGGTTTTGGTCACA
The DNA here is from genome assembly GCF_001879475.1 of Ipomoea nil. NCBI lineage: Eukaryota > Viridiplantae > Streptophyta > Magnoliopsida > Solanales > Convolvulaceae > Ipomoea > Ipomoea nil. Next base: position 2,526,217 of record NW_017616947.1, read on the forward strand.
CGGGAGCCAATTGTTTTTGGCACTATGATGATCCGTGTCAAATTTGTGACCGTTTTGGTCACACGGGAGCCAACTGTTTTCGGCATTATTCAGGGGCTCCGGGTTTTCAGGCTAATGTGGCCGTCTCTGGTGATAATGGTGATTCCAACGGTCCTCATCAGTGGTTCCCTGACACTGGTGCTACAAATCATGCAACGCCTGATTCTTCTTTGATGACTTCTGCGACAAGTTATGATGGCCCGGAAACTCTGCGAGTCGGCAATGGTACAGGTTTGCCTATTGTTAATGTTGGTTCTGCTTCGTTAGCCACTGATTCTATATCTTTTAAGTTACATGATGTTTTGCATGTCCCTGGTATCTCTTCTTCTCTATTATCTGTCCAGCGTTTTGCAAAGGACAATAATGTTTTCTTTGAGTTCCACCCTCTTTGTTTCTATGTGAAAGACATTTTGACCAAGAAGGTTCTTTTTAAGGGACATGCGTCTGGGGGGTCTCTACACATGGCCTGCGTCTTCTGCTTTCCCTGCTGCATTTGTTGCTGCACGGTCCTCTTACGTTTGGCACATGCAGTTGGGGCATCCTCATTCTCGAGTCTTACGTAAAATTTTAGCGTCTTCGTCTGTTGGTACATTTAATTCTAGTGATCTTCCCAATGTCTGTTCCTCTTGTCAATTAGGAAAATCTTCTCGTTTTCCTTTGTCCCGTGTTGAAACTACTAGTACGCATCCTTTGGAATTAATTTATTCAGATATTTGGGGCCCTGCGCCATTACTTTCTGCGTCTGGCTTTAAATATTTTGTGTTGTTTGTGGATGATTACACTCGTTATATGTGGTTTTATCCCATGCGTGCTAAATCTGATTTGTATGCTATATTTGATAAGTTTCGGTCACTAGTTGAACGTTCCTTTTCTCGCGAGATTATTTCTTTTCAATCTGATTTAGGGGGAGAATATAAAAAGCTTGGTTCCACTCTTGCGTCCTTAGGTATTCGTCACAGACAATCATGTGCGTATACTCATGAACACAATGGCAGGGTAGAACGTAAGCATAGGCATGTTGTTGAAACGGGACTAGCATTAATGGCTCAATCCTCTGTTCCGTCTCGTTTTTGGGATTATGCTTTTGAAACTGCGGTTTATCTAATCAATAAAGTGCCCACTCCTGTCTTATCTGATAAATCTCCTCATTATCTTTTGCATCGGTCTCCTCCATCTTATTCATATCTGCGTGTTTTTGGGTGTTTATGCTTTCCAAATCTGCGTCCCTATAATCGCAACAAACTACAGTTTCGGTCATCCCCTGTGTCTTTCTAGGATATCCTCCATCTTTTCGTGGCTATCGTTGTTTAGACACTAACACTAACAAGGTTTTTATCTGTCGCCATGTGCGATTCGATGAGGCTGTCTTTCCTTTTGTTGCTTCTGTGGATTCCCAGATTCCAAAACCACGCCCGGAGCCGTGAGGTGTTGCACCAATTGTTTCTGGTGGTGATCCGACTATTGTCACGGCTCGTGACCCTCCTGCCGCGCCCATAGCCGCTTCTGACCACCACCGCCAGCAGCCTGCTACTGCCGAGCCCGTGGCCGAGTCCGAGCGAACAGTCACGGACCAGCCGGCTCCTCGGCCAAGAGGCCGGCCTCGTGGTCGGTCTCGTCACGCGCCCTCACCCGTTCGCTCTCATGGAATGAATACGAGAAGTTCGGGACCACATGATCATGTTGCTTTATCTGTTGCTGCTGTTACTCCTAAACCTACATGTTTTACTTAAGCGGTTAAATTTCCTGAATGGCGGGATGCAATGGATTTGGAATTTAATGCCTTGGTGCACAACAATACATGGAGGCTTGTTCCCTTTAAATCAGGTATGAATGTAGTTGGATGTAAGTGGGTGTTTAGAACCAAGAGAAAGGCTGATGGTTCGATTGAGCGTTACAAGGCTCGGTTAGTTGCCAAGGGATTCAATCAAATTGCCGGCGAGGATTTCTTTGAGACCTTTAGTCCCGTTGTTAAACCGACTACGGTACGCCTTCTTTTATCTTTAGCTATTTCTCGTGGATGGACTATTCGACAGTTGGACATACACAATGTTTTTCTAAATGGCAATCTCGCTGAGACGGTTTATATGCGCCAGCCCCCTAGTTATGAAGACAAAACGATGGTTTATATGCGCCAGTCTCTTTCAACGTTCTTTATATGGGCTTAAGCAAGCTCCCCGTGCTTGGTTCACTCGTTTGCATGATTTTCTGGTTTCTGCTGGTTTCTCACCTTCCAAGATGGATGTCTCTCTATTTATATATTCACATGGCAATACTCGTTTATATTTTCTGGTTTATGTGGATGATATTTTGGTTATGGGATCTGATCCGGCTCATGTGACTGCTCTTATTGACAAGTTGGCTCTTGAGTTTAAAGTTCGTGATATGGGTGTGCCCTCGTTCTTTCTGGGTATTGAGACCATTCCGTTGTCTGATGGCATGCTTCTGTCTCAACAACGGTACATGAAGGCTATTCTAAAACAAGCAGGTATGGTTGATTACAAGCCCGTGGCTACTCCGATTTCAACCACGAAGGCCGAGACTGATTCCGTGGTACCATACGCTGATCCCACTCAGTATCACAGCTTTGCAGGTGCTCTGCAATATCTTACGGTAACTCGGCCTGATCTTTCCTATGCAGTCAATCGTTTATGTCAACACATGCACTCTCCCTCTACTGCGGATTGGGCGGCTCTCAAGAGGGTGTTACGGTATGTAAATGGGACACTACATCTTGGTCTTAAGATTATGTCTTCTCCTTCTCTAGATATTCATGCATATTCTGATTCAGATTGGGCTGGCAATCCTGATGATCGCAAATCTACTAGTGGTTTTGCTGTATTTTTGGGGACCAATCTTGTCTCATGGGTTTGTCGAAAACAACATACTGTGGCTCGTTCATCAATTGAGGCTGAATACAAAGGACTGGCTGATGTCTCTGTAGAGGTTACTTGGCTCGTCTCTCTGATGAAGGAAATCGGGTTTGCGCCACCTTCTGTGCCCAAACTCTGGTGTGACAATCTGGGAGCTACTTATCTGTGTGCTAATCCAGTGTTCCATGCTCGCACCAAGCACATTGAGATCGACTACCACTTTGTTCGTGATAAAGTCGCGAAGAAGGAATTGCAAGTCAATTTTATTTCTACCAAAGATCAGATAGCGAATATTTTTACTAAGTCTCTTTCGTCTGTACGTTTTAATTTACTCCGTTGCAAGCTCAATGTTTTGGCTGACCAACCTTGTGCTTGGACTCTATTATCCATATTAGACTAGGACTATATTATCGTGTTAGACTAGGATTCTATCTAGCATCTCTATATATTCGCTCCCTGTACTCAGCATCTCTATATATTCGCTCCCTGTACTCCCTGTACTCAGCATCTCTATATATTCGCTCCCAGTACTCTCCTCAGACATGCTCCCTGTACTCCCTGTACTCAGCATCTCTATATATTCGCTCCCTGTACTCCCTGTACTCAGCTCCTCAGACATGATCCCTGTACTCCCTGTACTCAGCATCTCTATATATTCGCTCCCTGTACTCCCTGTACTCAGCATCTCTATATATTCGCTCCCTGTACTATGCATCTCTATATATTCGCTCCCTGTACTCTCTGTACTCAGCATCTCTATATATTCACTCCCTCCTCAGACATGCTCCCTGTACTCCCTGTACTCAGCATCTCTATATATATCTCTCTGTACTCAGCATCTCTATATATTCGCTCCCTCCTCAGACATACTCCCTGTACTCAGCATCTGTACTCTCCTCAGACATGCTCCCTGTACTCCATGTACTCAGCATCTCTATATATATCTCTCTGTACTCAGCATCTCTATATATTCGCTCCCTCCTCAGACATGCTCCCTATACTCCTTGTACTCCCTGTACTCAGCATTTGTACTCTCCTCAGACATACTCCCTGTACTCCCTGTACTCAGCATCTCTATATATTCATCCCAGTACTACTCAGCATCCCTGTACTCCCTGTACTCAACATCTCTATATATTCGTCCCTGTACTACTCAACATCTCTATATATTCGTCCCTGTACTCAGCATCTGTACTCTCCTAAGACATGCTCCCTGTACTCCCTGTACTCAGCATCTCTATATATTCGCTCTCCTCAGACATACTCCCTGTACTCCCTGCATCTCTATATATTCGCTCCCTGTACTCCCCCTGTACTCAGCATCTCAATATATTCGCTCCCTGTACTCTCAGATATTACTGCATCTCTATATATTCGCTCCCTGTACTCCCCTTGTACTCAGCATCTCTATATATTCGCTCCCTGTACTTTCAGATATTACCCTGTATTTCGTCCCTGTACTACTCAGCATCTCTATATATTTGTCCCTGTACTCAGCATCTGTACTCTCCTCAAACATGCTCCCTGTACTCCCTGTACTCAGCATCTCTATATATCTCTCCTCAGACATGCTCCCTGTACTCCCTGTACTCAGCATCTCTATATATTTGCTCTCCTCAGACATGCTCCCTGTACTCCCTGTACTCCCTGCATCTCTATATATTCGCTCCCTGTACTCCCCCTGTACTCAACATCTCTATATATTCGCTCCCTATACTCTCAGATATTACCCTGTACTCCGCCTGTACTCAGCATCTCTATATATTCGCTCCCTGTACTCTCAGATATTACCCTGTATTTCGTCCCTGTACTACTCAGCATCTCTATATATCCGTCCTGTACTCAGCATCTGTACTCTCCTCAGACATGCTCCCTGTACTACTCCCTGTACTCAGCATCTCTATATATCTGTCCTCAGACATGCTCCCTGTACTCCCTGTACTCAGCATCTCTATATATTCGCTCTCCTCAGACATGCTCCCTTCTCTCCTCAGACATTCTCCCTGTACTCCCTGTACTCAGCATCTCTATATATTCGCTCTCCTCAGACATGCTCCCTGTACTCCCTGCATCTCTACCTGTACTCCCCCTGTACTCAGCATCTCTATATATTCGCTCTCCTGTACTCCCCTCAGACATGCTCCCTGTACTCCCTGCATCTCTATATATATTCGCTCCCTGTACTCCCCCCTCCCCCTGTACTCAGCATCTCAGCATCTCTATATATTCGCTCTCCTCAGACATGCTCCCTGTACTCCCTGCATTTCTATATATATTCGCTCCCTGTACTCCCCCCTCCCCCTGTACTCAGCATCTCTGCATCTCTATATATTCGCTCTCCTCAGACATGCTCCCTGTACATACTCCCTGCATCTTTATATATATTCGCTCCCTGTACTCCCCCTGTACTCAGCATCTCTATATATTCGCAGCATCTCTATATATTCGCTCCCCCTGTACCCAGTACTCTCAGATATTACCCTGTACTCCCCCTGTACTCAGCATCTCTATATATTACCCTGTACTCCCCCTATACTCAGCATCTCTATGAAATTTTATTTCTTCTAATTTCATTCTCTCTCCTTCGTTTTAAATTGATAGGTACAAAGATTAACATCATTCTTAAATATGTCGTTTTAAATTGATAGGTACAAAGATTAACATCATTCTTAAATATGTGGGTTCAAATTAATTTGATAACATTATATATATATATTTTTGAATGGTATGTTCAAACATACTTTCTCAACCTAACGAAGCACAAAGAAGCTCAATCTCATAACTTCCCACATGAGAGAGGTCACTACATGCCATCTGAGCACAAGATGCTTGGCTATCGGCTGATAACATTATATTTAATTGTGGGAAATTCCCCCAACAGGAATGGATGTTTTCAAACTCCGATCCACAAATATTAGTTAGTTTAGTATTTTTTTTTTTTTGAATTTGTTTTCTTCAATTCTGTTATTAACGAAAATTAGTTTGTTTTGGGCTAGTAATGCTTAAATAATTAATACTATTTTAAATTTGCAAAATTTTATAATTTATTGTATTTTATAAAATTTATTTACACCGTTTGAACTACAAATTTTTAAAATGAATCCAATAATACTTAAGTTTATCATTAGCAATATGCTAAAATCATAATTATTATATTATATAATACTTAATTTGATTTACAATAATGATAGCCCAAAATACTAGATTATAATAGAGTGAATTCCATTTTTGGTCCTACTGTTATAGGGACGTTTTCAATTTCAATCAACTTTAATTTTTTTTGCCACTTTACAACCACTGTTATTGAATGTGTTCCACTTTTAGTCCACCGTTAATATTTCCGTCAAGAGGCCGTATAATCAAAAGGTATTTTGGTCTTTTTATATTTGTCTCTTTTCTTTTAATCCAGGCGCTTCGTCCTCCTCCTCCGATATTCGAAGATGGCTCTTCGAACAACGAGAATGGGAAGCCAAAGCTACATCGTTTCGTTCGTTCCAACATGGGCCGGCGAGGTTTCTTAGGTTTTAGGTTTAATGTTCTCATTTCTTTAGTCAAACATAGTATTGGATGAGAAGAAAGGTCAAAATACCCCTAGATTACACGGCCTCTTAATGGAAATACTAACGGTGGGACTAAAAGTGGAACACATTCAATAATAGTGGTTATAAAGTGGCAAAAAAATTAAGATGGACTAAAATTGGAAACGCCGCCCCTATAACAGTAGGACAAAAAATGGAATTCACTCATTATAATACTATGAACCATTGTCCACTTTTAAAATAAACTAAATTACATTATTTTTTCTGTTTAAAAAATATATATATTTTTCAACTTAAATATTTTACTAAAATAAAACTAATATATAAAAATAAATCATTAAAAAATTCTAATTAAAATATTTAAAACAACACTTATATTGATATTTATATTTTAAAGTTTTAAGTTAACATACAATTATATTAAATCTTTTTGGTTCATTTTCAAAATATTGTACATTCATATAGAGTAAAAGACATTTTTGGTCCTAGACTTATAGTGGCTTGGACAATTTTAGTCTTTTATAAAAAATTTTGTCTTTTTATGGACAGAGTTATTGTGGCGAGGACATTTTTGGTCCTCCGTCTATATTTCTGTTAGATAACCGTATGAGAGAAGGGCAATTACGTCAATTTAGGCTATCTCTTTATTGTGAGATGGACGATTTTGGTCCCACAACCATGCCTTTACTCTAACCCTCATTTATTTGTAGTTTTGCACTACGAAATGCTCTGCCCACAACCATACCTTTACTGCAACTTGGACTCTCCGACTCCTTCGAATTATGACCGAGAAGAAAACAAAACACACATAGATATAATAGATAGAAGGAGATAGCCTAAATTGATGTAATTACCCCTCTCTCAGACGGTTATCTAACAAAAATATAGACGGGGGACCAAAAATGTCCTCGCCACAATAACTCTGTCCATAAAATGACAAATTTTTTTATAAAGGACTAAAATTGTCTAAGCCACTATAAATCTAGGACCAAAAATGTCATTTACTCGTTCATATATATATATATATATATATATATATATATATATATATATATATATATATATATATATATATATATACATATATATATATATATATATATATATATATATATATATATATATATATATACATATATATATATATATATATATAGGGTTAGGTTCAGTTGAGAACACTACCTATCATGAGAACTTTGGACTAATTTCTACCTTGGATTAAATGGGATTTATGACTTGATTATTTTATGAGGTTAGAAATATTACTTGATTATTTTATGAGTTTAGAAAATTTAAGCATAATTAATGCGGTGATGTGGCAATTGAATTAAGGAAGGAGGGTTTTAAGGTAAGAGTAATTCTATATGGTGCGAAATGTTTACTCCCAAAGTAAACTCTCTGAGCTGGCTTCATTAGCTGGCGCTGTCACATCAACTTTTCTTCATTTTTTAAAAAAAATTAAAGTCTTTTGGTTTCTTCCTTGAGAAGATATATTTGGCGCCCAAACACAGCCATTTCACTGTTTACTGCTTTTCTCCATTTCATTATTCCATAAAACAAAGCTTGGGAGATCAGACGAAAGTCATTAACATCAAATAGTGCCTAAGAGCCATTAACATCAAAGAAGATTAAAGAATGCTTCAGTACTAGGTATGTTTACAGTATATGCTATTTCATTTATATTTTAAATAGTTTAAATCATAAAATTTTATATTTGTTGTAAAAGAATACAGAACACTGCAATTAACATTATGTATTTATTATCCACAAATCACATGCTATTTTTTCTTAATAAATGAGTTTTGTTGTAACATTGCCTATTATTATTGGTTGTATTTGTAGATATGGATGATGAAGAAAAGTTAAATGAACCCAAGGTTGAAATGGTATTTCAATCCAAGGAAGAAGTTTTTACATTTTATACAAATTATGCAAAGAAAATAAGATTTGGTATAGTAACGAGAAGCTCAAAACGCGGAGATGATGGAAATTTAAAGTATTTCACTTTTGCATGTGCTAAAGCACATAGAAAAGAATCAACAAGTAAAAATTTGTTATCGTCAAAGCTCTCGACAAAAACGAGTTGTCAAGCTAAAATAAGATTCAAAAGGTGTGACGATGAGAGTTGAGATAACAACCGTTGAGCTTAGTCATGATCATGATTTGAGTCTGGGGAAAGCACGTCATTTGAGATGTCATAGGAAGCTAAATGAGCAAGTGAAAAGGGGACTTGATATAAATGGTCAAGCAGGTATTGCTCCACACAAGAACTTGCATTCTCTTGTTGTAGATGCAGGAGGTTATGAGAATGTCACATTTAATGAAATGGATTGTCGCAATTATATTGACGAATTGAGAAGGAAAAGGCTTGGTGTAGGGGATGCAGAAGCCGTTTGTAAATAATTTGCTAAAATGCAACAAAGCTATCCAAACTTCTTTTATGTGATGGATGTTGGTGAATATTCTCAGTTACGAAATTTTTTTAGGCTGATGGGAGGAGTAAGGCTGGATATGAATCTTTTGCTGATGTGATTACCATTGATACAACTTATCTCACAAATAAGTATGATATGCCTTTTGCTCCTTTTGTGGTAGTAAACCACGATGGACAATTTGTATTGTTTGGTTGCGGGTTGTTGAGCACAGAGGACACTAACTCATTTGTGTGGTTATTTCAATCTTGGTTAAATTGCATGTCAGGACGCCATCCGAAAGCCATTATTACAGATCAATGTAAGGCCATGCAAAATGCTATTGCGATTGTATTTCCAAATACAAAGCATAGGTGGTGTTTATGACATATCATGAAAAAGCTTCCTGAAAAGTTGAGGGGATATTCTAAATATGAAGAAATAAAGGAAGCCTTGCAAAGTGTTGTTGGGTGCCTTGCAAAGCCTTGCAAAGGAAGCTTCCTGAAAATTGATGGTCACTATTGATTGACACATATGATCTCAATGAGAATGATTGGTTAGAGGGGTTATAAAAGAAAGACAATGTTGGGTTCCTACATATGTGAAATATACATTTTGGGCGGGCATGTCTACTACTCAATGAAGTGAAAGCATGAATGTTTTTTTTTTTTTTTTTTTTTTTTTTTATGGATATGTCAACTCTAAGACAATTTTGAAGGTGTTTGTTGAACAATATGAAAAGGCATTGGAAAGTAAAGTAGAGAAGGAGAAAGAAGCAGATTTTCATTCTTTTAACTCTATATATGAATGTCTTAGTAATTATGAGATGGAAAAACAATTTCAATGATTTTATACAAATGGACAATTTAGAGAGTTCCAAGATGAGTTAAAGGGGAAATTTTATTACTATCATTCTCTAATAAGAGATGAAAATCCAAGTTTTGTGTATGAAGTTGTAGAAGATGTAAAAGTTGGAGACAAAAGAAGAGATGTTAAGTTCATGGTTGCTTTTAATGAAGTTGAGTGTGAAGTCAAATGCAATTGCCACTTGTTTGAATTCAGGGGAATTTTATGTAGACATGCTCTTTTGGTGCTCATTTTAAGAAAGGTGAGTGAAATCCCTTCTAGATACATTTTGTCTCGATGGAGAAAAGATTTGAAACGTGGATATACTTGTATTAGAAGTAGTTATAAGTTGTCTTGTAAAGAAACACAAAGATGTGAACAAATGTGTGATGCATTTCGTGAGGTTGCTATTCTTGCCGCAAGTGAAGATGAAGAATATAAGCGTGTGATGAATGGCATAAAAGAGCTAAAATCATCGATCATGAATGATGAAGTAATTAATAGCACCACACAAGCATCATGTTTACCACCAGATAATAAAGTTGACAAGCAAAATATGTCAAAGTGGTACAAATAAGGTTTTAAGTCCATTAGTTACTAGAAGAAAATGTCGTCCTCCAACTAAAAGAAGAGTTTCAAGGTTGGAAAAAGTGGTGGAAAGTCTTAAAAAGAAAAAGAAAAAGAAACAAGTTGAAGAGAAGGATCCAAAGATATCATGGCAAAGACAAGTATGATATGTTTATTAATTAGACATCATTTGTTTATATTTGATCAAGTAGTTTATATTCACTCCTTCATTTATTTAATGTTGTAGAGTTCTATAAGTTATGATGATATTAATTGTGTACCTATTCCATTGTCTCCTCATAAAGTCGGTGAAATGGGGACACAAGAAAGTTTTGTAACAACAAGCCCAATGATGCCTTTGTATGGATTTTACATGGTTTGCCAACGCAATGTAATTACTATGATTATTTAATTTATGTATTACTTGCTTTATACTTTGTTAAAAAGAATTGTTTGATATTGATAGGTGATTCCGACATCACTAGATGGAGGTCATTATATTCCTTACTCTTCTACTTCAAACAACTAGCTCAATAGTGACATTCAACTTCAAGCTCAAGTATACTTTGTTTTGTATTTATTTGTGAGTTATCACTTACACAAATGGTATACTGCTACTTTACTAAATATATATATTTTGCTAATTTATAGGTCCACTTTAATCAAGTTTGGAGAGGAGTATATGGTACAGGAAATATAGAACTGAACCAAAATATGTCACAGGTAATAATATGTTAGTGCATATGGAGTTATCATTCTTAATTTTATATTCACTTTATTTGTATAATTTACTTGTAATAAAATTTTATTTCATTTGTTTTACTTTTACAGTCAAATCAATTCTTTGGTTCAAATGTTAATCCTCCTATATAGTTACTACTATGAGGGAGTTGTTGTAAATGAAGATGAAGATGGAGATGGAGTAACTTTATGATATTTTGCTACTGTAACTATAGTTAATTAAATATGTTCTATTTTGTTGTTGTAAATGAATTTAAATTTATGATATTTTGCTATTATAAAGGGAGCCAAGTCTATGTTGTATGAATTCTGTTAAGGGAAAAAAAGGATTCTATGTTATATAACATCTAAGGGAAACTAATGGATTCTTGAGAACTTGAGAAAATTATGTAAGTTATAATACTCTATTGTACAAGTTCTAGCACCCTAAAAAAGAAAACAATAGCATCCCGGAAACAAGAAAGAAAAAATATCATCATGTGCCAAAACCCTTCAACTAACCATTTCATTATAAGGCAAAATATCTTATTACATATAAATACTCAAGAGATACACAAAATTACCACAATAAGAAAAATCATAATTCTTATACATAATCACACTGCTCATCTCATTTGTAATAACATACAAAAGTCCTTGACATATGAATGCACTAGAATCCTCGAGTTTTTGGCTTGTTTTTTCTCCCTTGGCTGAAAGGAATAGGGCCTCAAATATTGTTGAGATAATTGATTTATAGATGCAATGGAGTGGCAATGCTTGGATAAGAAGCATAAATGCACAATGCCGAACTAAAATTGAAATTTAAATATCTAGCACTGATGGAGGGGAAGACCAAAACATCTGTATAGGCAATTGTGGTAAACTCCATAAACTGCAAAACATATGAAAGAATTTCAATTGAAGACAAAATCAAATATATACATGAAATTAAATTTAGAGTTTCAAATTAGATAAGAAAATAAAAGAAGAACAGAAAAAATTCAAGGAGGGGAGGAAATAATTTGAAAAGGAGAGAACTATTTTTTTCCTTAACCTATTTCTTACCAATCTCAAGAGAAAGGCATACTAAAATCAAATAAATAAGACAAAAAAAAAAACCACAGAATAAAAAATAAAAGAAGAGAGAATGAATACCTTGCAATCTGCTTTGAGCCTATGATTACTGCGTAAAAAGGCTTAAAATGGTAATTTGAAACTTGCAAATCTAGAGATCGACAAAATCTTTAAATTGTTAATATTGATTATCAAAATACAGAGAATAAACTTTGCGGATTGAAAAAGCAAAAATTTTAATCACCACTATAAAAAAAATAAAAAAAATAAAACTTTGCAAATTGAATAAACAGGGTCGTCGTCGCCTTTCATCACCACTATGATACCGCCAGAAAACCAAGGCTCGCCGGAGGAAGCTTGTCGAGAAGCTGCTGCGTGCTCACTGATCTGTACACACCGGAGGGAAAGGAAGGCCGAAGAAGGTCCAACCGTCGAAGGCAGTAGACGAGAGACAGCAAGAGCAGCATATCGGCGGCGCACCGAAGAGAAAGAGAGAGAGGAACGTACTGAGAAGAAATGAGATAAAAATGGAGGAGAGAGAGAAAGGGACGAGAAGAAACAACGCTAGAGAAGATAAGGGAAGAGAGAAAGAAGAGAGAGAGAGAGAAATAGGGCTGAGAACGAGTAAAAAAAATTGGAGCAATCTAAACCACATAAATTATTTTCATTTTTAATAAAAGGTAAATTACACGTCAGGGAGTTTACTTTGGGAGTAAACATTTCGCACCGTATAGAATTACTCTTAAGATAATTTGGTGTGCATTGTCATATGATCTGAGATTATATTCTTCTCAAATATATTATAACCTATAATGGTAACATACACATTTGCCCATAATAATATCATTTAGATCTAAGATTATATTTGCCAAATATGCATATAGGTGCACTGCACAAGTATAAAACATACGAATGAACAAATGTGCACTTAGAAAAATAGAGAATGGCTTACATTAGTAGCAGACATAGAAGTGCACATAGGGATACCTAACATGCACACACACAAATATGTAAATGGCTACGCAGAAAGAATGCACACATGGACGACAAAAAAATGCATAGATACGCAACAAAAGAATGCACACATGGACGACAAACATTGCACACGAGCGTTTTGCGGAGCACAAAATGTGTTGTCTACAAATGCACAATAACACATAGAGAGATATGAAAATGGCTACGCGTAAAGAAAAACAATGATCAAGAATCCTGCCAAAATTACTCCTCCTACAATCATGCATAAAATCCAAAATAACATGATTCCAATTAAAGACACAATTACTAAACACTCCCTACCTAAATATATTACAATTAAAAAAAATAAATAATCGAAAAAATCTAAACCACCCATCAAGAACACATCAACGCCCAAGATTAGTCCACAGTGTTCATTTGATCCTTTATATATATATATATATATATATATATATATATATATATATATATATATATATATATATATATATATATATATATATAGTTAATTCCACAATTGGTCCTCATTTTTTAATTTGGACAATTTTGGCACTTAATTATTAAAATCTTTACAATGTTGGTACTTCCGTCACAAGCTCGTTAAGTGGACGTCAAATGGAGGGGTAAAACTGTCCTTTCACCTGCTGAGTATATAATTCCTTGTCGTTCCTCTCTGTATACGCAAAATAAATCAAAATCCCAAAACTCTATACGCCACATATATCAAAATCCCCAACTCTCCTCCAGATCAGTGGTGAGCAGAAGTGGGAGATGGAGGAAAAGGGCGACACTTGGCACCGCGTTGAGCGGAGATCCAGGAAGTTCCTCAGGAGGTTCCAGCTACCGGAGAATGCTAATGTGGATCAAGTGAAGGCAAGCATGGATAACAGTGTTCTAACAGTCACAGTTCCAAAGGAGGAGGAGAAGAAACATCGTGATGTGAAATCCATCGACATTTCTGACTAATTTCTGACATTTGACTACATTTGCCCAATGTTTCGGTGTTAATAAGGTAGAAAATTTATGACAGTTGGTTGTGTTGTTTCTACTGTACTGAGAAGGCTTTCTTCAATGGTGGTGTTTGAAGTTCAATCCTACTTCTTGTAAAAGAATAAAACTCATAGAATTAGAAGAACATAGATTCTGATCCAAGAACGAAGTGAAACAGTTGTTAGAGAGATTAGAGTAGAGATTTGGAGTATTATTGTAAAGACCTTCTCCAGAGAGACAATCGAGGGCATTAGTGCCGTCGCCGGAGAGGAGGTGGCGCTGCCGCAACTCCTCCTCCTCCTCGAGGCGTCGTCGCTCCGCCCGGACGGTGGTTTTGATATCGTAGCGCTCGCCGACCAGCAGGTCTCACCGGAAGATGTGGAACAGGCTGGTCATCACTACAAAAAAAACACAAGAATAGCGACGGACGAATTCCGTCGCTAAATAGTAAAAATCCGTCGCTAGAGTTAATAGCGACGGATTTCGTCCGTCACAAAAAGCCTCGTCGCTAGACTTTAGCGACACAACTTTTTTCCGTCGCTAGCCAAAATACATTCGTCGCTATATTCCTTTCGACGACGGATTTGAAGACGACATTTGTGACCGAATAATGACGGAAATATCCGGTCGCTATAATTACCGACGGAAATTCCGTCGCTAAATTAACATGGAATCCGTCGTTACATTTCGTCTACAACATTCCGGCGACGACATCTGTAACGGCTTAGCTACGGATATTTCCGTCGCTACAATTCGCGACGGACATGACCGGCGCTACCTTCCGCCGTTATATTAACGACGAAAATTATCCGTCGCTAGTCTTTTATTATTATTTAAATTTAATGTAATTTAACTACAATTTAGTGACAAAAAATCCGTTGTTAAATTTAACTACGAATTTTTTCGTTGCTATTTCTTTGCCTTACTACCATATTTGTCCGCCGCTAAAATTTAAAAATTAATAAAATAACTATACCTGCTAATTAATATCTAATATCAGAAACATGCATTAAGCCTATAATATAGTACTTGAATAATATAATTATAAAATATACTATATTAAAGCATTCAAAGTGAATACAACAACAAAAGTATATTAGTATAATGTTACAACATTAGAACCACTACCAAATATATTAATAAACATAATCTAATCATCTCCTAAGTTTTCATCATTTGAATTGGCCGAATGTTGAGCTTGAGTACTTGGAATGGATAGCATGCCGTTGCGACGCAACTCATCCATCAAACTTGCAATTTGAGCTTGCATTTGAGCCTGAATTGGAGTTCTTTCAGCTTGTAGTTTAGCGTCCATCTCAATTCTTTCAGCTTGTAGTTTAGCGTCCATCTCAATTCTTTCAGCTTGCAGTTTAGCTTCTATCACAATTGCGTCCATCTCAATTCTTTCAGCTTGCAGTTTAGCTTCCATCACAATTCTTTCAGCTTGTAAACAATCATGCATATTTTCATAAACCTCCGGTACCCACAAATGATTTAGCCAAATAAAACACAAGGGCCAGTACCCACAGGCGGTTTAGCCGGCAAATAAACAACAAATGAAAATTTTGTAAGTTCAAAACAAACCTTAGCAACGCAAGAAGAACTTGAAGACCTTGTGAGTTCAAATTTGTCAAGCTCGCAATACCTAGTAGTCAACACGTTTACAATAGATTATTTATCCATAAGAAAATATCAAAACATATTAAATAAGTTTAGAAATTGACATCTTCTATAAAAGCTGTTTTCAACTTATTTTGAAACTATGTATTGAAACTGTACCCTTGAGCTAATCTACATGGGGATTGTGCAGTATTTATTGCCACAAACTCATAAAGCTGGTACAACTTTATAGTGCACCCTATCAATGTGGCTTAAGTAATAAACAGTGCAAACTACTGCAAACAAACTGAGGTCAAATACCCAAGGATACATGAATAAAAGATAGCACATCTATTACTATCATTGTGGCTTAAGTAATAAACAGTGCAACACTGCAACCAATGAACAAAGCATAGCAGAAAATCTCTATACAAGAATGTGAGAACTCCATCTATGTCTTCTGCAAACCTAGTCTACTATAATACAGCCTTCATATTTATCAAAGTGTATTACAGAAAAGGTAAGAAACAATATTTTCCATCAAAGCTATCCACATTTAGACAATTTACTCGAGAGAAATAGTAGATCCTTCACACAAGTCTCCATCCACCCAGGTGGAAAATGAATGCTAAATGCCTAATAAGTATTAAGAAAACATTATTTGTGTAATAACAATGAAATTAAGACCAGAACCGTGTCATTTCATATTATTTCAAATATTGCACTTACTTTTCTCATCTCATTCAATAAACCCAAAGGCCTCAATAAATTCATTGTACTCATTTACTTGTGGATTCAAATTGTTTGTACATCACACTGACAATGAATCATAATGAATCACACAACAAAACTAGCAGAAGCAATACCTGCACTTACAGTTGAAGCTGTTTCAAATATTCAATGGCTTGCTCCAATTGCTGAAAATTGAAAAAAGAATTGCAATTTTAGTGCCAATCAGCAAAATATTTAACAGGACAAAACCATACTCTTCAATTTTTAGTTTTAGCAGTCAATTTCACAATATATACTTGATGGGGCTGCAGTGTGTTCTTAGATAATGTTTAACACTAAACCTTGAGTTATATAGTACATGGATTAATAGATCATAAATTTTAATTTATATACTATACTGCCTGAGTTTTATTTTAACACTAAACTTTGACAAACAAGTATTAAATATTGACTGAAGGTTTATTCCTTAACTCAGGTGTATTAAATATTTCATTTATTTAGAGTTACTTATCCAACTAGTTAGAATACTTAACAAGCAAATAATTTAGTTAGTATGGGTTTCAGATTGTTTAATTTGGTGACTACTTGTGAAAACAAATTAGATAATGTCATCTAATTAGATATGCTTTATTGCTTTCACAATTATACAATGGTATGCTCTCTTGGCATCGTTTGGCTACAAGGTTCGACAATTGAAAGAACAAATAATGTATGGTGCAAGAAATGGTTCTAGTCAATGCTAGGGGAAAATGACTGCAAATTTACCAACTTTACTTCAAATTTACCAACTCCAAGTACACAGGCATTATTAGGTCCGAAGATAGAGAGAGATAACTCCAAGTACACTAAATATACAGGAAAAAAAAAACACAGAGAGATAATTTAAAACATTCCCATGACTGCAAAAAAAAAAAAAAAAAAAAAAAAAATACATTAAATCCCAGTTCATAACAGCAACAAATAGAAGAAGAATTGAAGAATTGAAGGTCATCCTGTTTGCAAATGAATTAATTATTGAATCGATTACCAGACATTATTGAATTATTGAATCAATTACCAAATAAACAGATAATTACAAAAAAAATGGTGTAATGAATTACCTAGAGCAACGGAGATAGGAGAACTGGAGTCGCTACTGCCTTCTGCCGGAGAAGCCGGGTATGGAGACCGGAATAGCGAGAAGGCAGAACCACCGGAGGGAGGAATTCCGCACCCGGTTCGAAGGGAGGAGGAAGAACCACCGAGTACGGAGACCGATACTGTCGGATGTGGTGGGCGGTGGGAGGAAACTAAATACGGTGGACGGTGGGCGGTGAGCGATAGACGATGGTCGGTGGTGGTCTGAGAGCGATGGGACCGGCGGAGGCCGGAGAGGGAGAAGTCTTCTGAGCGTCGTCTTGTGAATTTGTTAATTAGGAAGGGGTAGGTAGGGTTCTGAGCGACGGATAGTGTCGCTATTATTACATATATATGTTAAATTCCAATAAATAAGCTTAACGACGGAAATATATCCGTCGCTAGCTTATATATGTTAATATATCCACTAATTAAACTTAGCGACGGACAAGTATTCGTTGCTAGCTTATATAAGTTAAATCCCATGACTAAACCTAGCGATGGAATGTTATCCGTCGCTAGATTAGATATGTTAAAACCCAATAAATTAACTTAGCAACGGATGAATATCCGTCGCTAGCTTATATATGTCAATATCTCAAACCTAAACTTAGCGACGGACACATATCCGTCGTTAAAATGTTGAATAAAATTTGCGTGTCATGACTTTAGCGACGAATTTTTACATCCGTCGCTAGATAGCTACGGATTTTTATATCCGTCGCTATAATATAAACAAAAACAAATTTTTGTTGTAATATCTAGCGACGGATGCGTATATCCGTCGCAAGGTTGTAGCAATTAAAATAATGGCGTAACACCGTGAAAATTCCGTCACTAATCCGTCGCTAATCTGTCTCTATTTTTCGCACCAAAGTTTGCCGCTAAAATTAGCTACGTAATTACCGACGGTACTTTTCCGTCGCAACATCCGTCCCTAGTCCGTCGCCAGGTCGTCGCTAAATAATCATTTAACAAAAAAATTGAAATCGGTCACTAATATGTCGCTAATCGGTCGCTAATTTAGCAACGGAACGTATCCGTAGCTAAAACCGTCGCTATATTCGCGTTTTTTTGTAGTGCATCTTGTCGTAAATCTCGTCTTCCTTCATGTCCAGCAACGTGTTCATGGTGAAGCCCAGCTCAGCTATCTTGGCGCGGTGTAGTATCTGATGCCGTAGGGGATCTAGGGCGGCGGCGGCTTCTAGGAACCTGCTTGGTAGGGGCATTGCGGCTCTTGGTTCCCATTTGAACAAGCTTGAAGAGAAGGCGTCTGGGTCTATTTTTCTTCATAAATTTTCTTTCTGTTTATGAAGGTTTAGTGGAGGTGATGACAAGTGTTCTTTCCTATAAAGGACTTAACCTCTATTCACACTAGTTTCAATATTTATACGACAAAGAATTATACACTCAGCAGGTGAAAAGACGGTTTTACCCCTCTATTTGACGTCCACTTAACGAGTTTGTGACGGAAGGACCAACGTTGAAAATATTTTGATATTCAAGTGTCAAAATTAAAAGACGAGAGCCAATTGTAGAAAATCACTATACTCGGAGGACCACTGCTAGAATTAACTATATATATAGTTAGACATTGATCTTGTCAAAATCAACCTCTAAGATGAACACGGATTAAAAAATGTAGTGACATTTTCGTAATTTTGCGTATTGTTGAAACTTAAGGTGCATATTTTCTGTGCCTAAGATGCGTTGTTTTAACATTTAAGGTGCGCCATTTTAACACTTAAGGTGCGTTATTGTTGAAACTTAAGGTGCGTCATTCTAAAGCTTAAAGTGCGTCTTTTTAAACATTAAGGTGCTTCATTTTAACACTTAAGGTGCCGTGATTTTACAACTTAAGGTGCGTCATTTTAACACTTAATGTGCGTCGTTGTAACACTTAAGGTGCGCCATTTTTACACTATGCTTCTGTCTTCTCAGGATGCACCTTTTATTTATTTATTTTTTAATTTTCATTAATTTGAGCCGTTGATCTAGATTTAACCAACGGCTCAAACTCATCGTATGTTTCACCTGGGGCCTCCTTCGCACTAGATCTTATCCATATAATATATATATATATATATATATATATATATATATATATATATATATATATATATATATATATATACACACACACACACACACACACACACACACATATATATATATATA
Source organism: Ipomoea nil (assembly GCF_001879475.1). Lineage (NCBI taxonomy): Eukaryota > Viridiplantae > Streptophyta > Magnoliopsida > Solanales > Convolvulaceae > Ipomoea > Ipomoea nil. The sequence continues at coordinate 2,545,876 of NW_017616947.1, forward strand.
TATATATATATATAGAATAATGCTCATATGTGATCATGTTGTTAGGTGTGGTCGTGTGGCGGAATTTCAGAATACACTAACAGTATTAACAACATACACCAAGAGTGTAAGGGAAACACACCACAATGAAATGTAAAAAAAATACCAAAAAATACACAACAGACCCAAAAAATACAGCATATAACTCACCAACCCCATTGGTGTATTTCTGAACACTGTATGGTGTTTTTACTCACACCTAATGGTTTGTTGTTGGTGATGCGTACCTAATTTGTGTGCGTTTTTTGTGGTGCATTTTCTGACATTGATGGTGTATATCTTACTTAACTATTGGTGTATTCTGAAATTCCGCCACACGACCAAACCTAACAACATGACCATATGTGATCACCTCTCTCTCTCTCTCTCTCTCTCTCTCTCTCTCTATATATATATATATATATATATATATATATATAAAATACCTGTGATGAAAGCTATACTCTTCATTTATGTTTGTTTTTTCTGTTACCTTTTTTATACATTATGCTATAAGAGTTGTACTATACAATATTTTGGTAAAAAAAATACCTCTACTGTTATAACTTCCATTATTTTTTTCAACTATTGTTACCATACACGTGTATCCACCATATATTATCTTATCTTCTTCATATTTTTTTGGTGAATATATAGACATCTATACTATCTATACTATTTGTTAGAGAAATATGAACTGTATATATCTTTCTTGAATCAATACAATTACAGAGAAAGAACTCCTATATATACACATTGTAAGATAAAGAAAATGAAAGACAATAATACTAAACCAAAAATACAAAGCTAAATTAAGGTAGGAAATATGCTAATATAGGTAGAATATATTTTAGAATATATACGTTAACACTCTAGAATATATACGTTAACACCCCCCCCCCCCCCCCCCCCTCAAACTCAAGGTGGGATAATAGAAGCCAACTTGAGTTTGCGTAGTAAAAACTGAAATCGTCCAGGGAGATGAGCTTTAGTAAAAATATATGTTGATTGATCTTCAGATGAAACAGGAGTAAGCTGCACGGTGCCATGTTTAATATGTTGGCGAACAAAATGACAATCCGTCTCAATGTGTTTGGTTCGTTCATGAAACACATCATTATGAGCAATTTGAATTGCACTTCGATTATCACAGTGAAGAACAGTAGGCGAGGATTGTTTAATACCCATATCTTCAAGTAGCCATCTAAGACAAATCAATTCAGAAGTAGCATCGGCAAGTGCTCGATATTCAGATTCAGTGCTAGACCGAGAGGTGGCTGTTTGCTTTTTACTTCGCCATGAAATAAGTGAGTCACTCAAGAAGAAACAATAGCCAGTCGTTGAACAACGATCAGTAGGGTCTCCAGCCCAATCAGCATCAGAGTAGGCAGATAAGGTTAATGAGGAGTGCGCAGAGAAATGAAGACCATGCACAAGAGTACCTTTGACATATCGTAAGATGCGGAACACAGTAGTAAAGTGAATTGTACGAGGAGCAACCATAAACTGACTTACTACGTGAACAACATAAGCAATATCCGGGCGAGTTACCGTAAGATAAACAAGGCTACCAACCAGTTGCCTGTATAATGTGGGATCAGCCAGGGGTGTGCCATCAAAAGGTGTTAATTTAACATTTGTGTCCAATGGTGTAGATGTAGTACTAGAATCTGTTATACCAACCCTTGAGAGTAAATCAGCAGCATATTTAGCTTGAGATAAATAGTAGCCATTAGAAGTATAAGAAACTTCAAGACCTAGAAAATAGCTAAGAGGTCCCAAATCCTTCATCTCAAAGTGTTGATGAAGATAACATTGGACATCAGAAATAGCCACGGAATCATCACCTGTAATAATCATATCATCTACATAGAGTAACAAGAAAACAACACCCTTGTTAGTATGGCGAACAAACAAAGCTGAATCATGGGGACTTGAAGTGAAACCAAATCGTGCAATCGTGGAGCTGAATTTTGTGATAGGAATATTTTTGTAATAAAGTTTTGATGAGCCAAATGTACTTTAGATCCCCTTAGAATTTAGGTCTTTAGTATAAGCATCATAATCCAGAATATCGAGTCAAAGGAAAATCTACTACATGAAGAACAAAATTGATTTGAACAATTAATTTTGGTCCTACAAGTATTCATCCGGGAAAGAAGCATAAAGGAATGGCGTTGCAACAAATGACTGGATGAGCCTAATGGCGAAATGGTAGAAGTCTTTACTCATAACGATTACACCCGAGATTGATGTGCCCAAGGAACACAATGTTCGTACAAGCTCAATGTTATTTCAGAAAAGCACGATGTGTCTTAAGGAGCACAATGTGGACTTATCAGAAAAGCACAATGTTTCATGTCAAACAAGCAAGAAGTGCCGAAGTCAAACAAGCAAGATGTATCCAAAGGAGCACAATGTGTCTTCTAAGAAGCAAAATGTGGCAAAGAAGCAAGATGATCAGAAAATGGATAAATTCGAAGGAATTTATTTTGATTCTCCCCACATGCCACAAGAATCCAAATTGCCTGAAGATATGATCAGAACGGTAGAAAAATTTATGAAAGACATGAATATAAAATCTTATCCTAGAAATAAATTCTATCAGAAGGATTTATTTCAAAGATACGTTGGAAATTCAAAATTGACAAAAGATAATAATATTTTAGAAACAACTTGAAAATCAAGTTGAAATAAAATATTATCTTGTCAGACAAGTTGACAATCAAATCAAAATTGAAGACCTACCATTGCCAACAATATCAGACTACAAGATTCAAAATTCAATTATCAAATTATCCCACTCGACCGGATATATTTGATTTCCTATAAAAGGCCATGAAGACTTGAAGACGAAAAGAAGAGAAGAGAACACACGGATGAACAAGTGCGAATTCTAGAAATACAAGTGCTCAAATATTCATTGAAATATCTAGAAAAGAGACTTAGCCTTAATAGTCTCAAAATTAGTTGGAGAGAGATACAATTACCTTTGTATTTGTAATTGTAAAAAAGAGTATAGCTGTGTGCAAAATACTCTAGTGTGTGTAGCTGTGTGCAAAACACTCGTGATTGCTAAGTCTAGCTGTGTGCAAGACACTTAGTTGGCGTTGAGTATAGCTGTGTGCGAAATACTCGTAGTTGAGTGTAGCTGTGTGCGACACACTCGGAGTTGGGTGTAGCTGTGTGCGAGACATCCGGAAGAAGTGCTTGTGTAGCGCTTATTCACTATTGTAACTATGTGTGGAAAATAGTGAATTACTCCTAGAAGTGAATGGAGTAAAGTGGACTAGGAAGATTACGTCACTTCCGAACCACTATAAATTGCCTCTCTCATTTACATACTGCACTTACATAATTCGCTCTATCTATCTATCTTATCCGACTAACCCGTTTACTATTCACTGTCAATCTTAATCTTACGGGTTTAGTGTGTTTTCACGTATGCATGTAACTCAAACTTTCCGAGCTTAACTTTTGAATTATTCTAAGCAAGTTTGACGTGTTGCATATGACTTTTATCATACGATTGACGTGACACGAAATCTTATTTATAGTCTTGAATATTATTGTTAAATATTGAGTGCACCATCTCCTTTAAATATTCAAGATATTCATGTCATCTTTACACCTCATCTGAGCTTATCCTACACGTGCATGTGATTCAAATTATTGATTGGGCATAACTCTTTACACTTATTTATTCCGCTGTGCATTTCAATTTAATTACTTCTCTATTTACTTGTTATTTAGAGTTGAAATTACCAAAGAGTTATTTATTGTGAAAAAGTTTAAAAGTCTATACACCCCCCCCCCCCCCCCCTCTAGACTTTTACCACCCTATAGGGACCAACAATTGGTATCAGAGCAGTTTTCTATTTGAGTCAATCTTGACTGCTAGACAGATCTCGAAAAATCAAGATGATGAAAAGAGATATGGCTCTTGCCCAAAATCAATTGTTTTCCTTAGAAAAAGTTGATGATTGGAAAATTCGCATGATGGTACATTTATCCGCATTACATGATGAAATGTGGGAAGTTATCCGCATTACATGATGAAATGTGGGAAGTCATCACCAGTGGTCCTATTGAATTTTGCAAGTCAACACTTCATCCGAACAAACAAGTGAGACTCCGCAATACATCCCAAAACTGAAGGTGGAATGGTCTCGTGAAGATAGAACTAGAAATAACTTGGACAATATTGCCAAGGATATTTTGTTTAAATATATCGATGACACGATATTCCCAAAAGTTCGAAAATGCCAATCCGCAAAAAAAGTCTGGGAAACGCTCATTCAAATTGGTGAAGGAGGCGAGCAAGAAAAGGATAATAAGCTCACCATAGCATTAAAGAAATTCGAGGATTTCAAAATGCTATACGGCGAGAATATTACCGACAAGGAAACAAGATTTGCTAAAATCTTAGGAGAGATTAATGATCTTGGAAAAGATATTAATCAAAAGGAAATTTCACTCAAAATTCTACGTGTTCTACCATCTACATGGAACATGAAGGTCACGGCCATGAGAGATCATAGAGATCTAAAAACCCTATCAACCGATAAGCTTTTTAGTGATCTAAAAGTTTATGAATTTGAGATGAAATCAAGAATAGAGAAAGATCATGAAGAAAAGAACAACGCACTCGTAGCCGAGCAACCATCAACTTCAAGGTCAGTACAAAATGTTGAATTATTGCCTAATGATCAATTTGCTCTCTTTGTCAAGAAATTTAGGAAATTCATGAAGAGAAGCAACTACAAGAAAAATCCACAAGAAAAATCGTGGAATGCAACAAAGAATTCGAAGAAAGAAATGGTTGAGGAAGATTCAAATTTGTGTTACAATTGTAGAAAGCTTGGACATTTTGCAGCAAGTTGTCCACACCCCAAGGTAAGTAAAAGTCAATACACAAATATTTCTAACTCTCAACAGGAAGAATTCAAGACCAAAGATAAAAGATTTACAAAGGAGAGAAGAAAAGCACTTATTAGTGACCCACTTGAGACAAGTGAGTCAGAAGAATCTTCAAGTGATGAAAGTGACACCTCAAAAGATGACAATGCAATGTTTTGCATGAGTATCTCCAACAACTCATCCTGCGAGGACATGTGTCTTATGGCAAATGAAAATGAAGAAAATGAGGTAACATCTAATTCTTATGATTCTGTAAATTCTTCATTCTCTAGAGAGTCCTTCTTTCACTTAATGAAAAAATGTCAAACAGTTATGGACATTCACTCTCAACTCAAAGAGCGCAATAATTTTTTAATTCTTGAAAAGGATGAATTAAATGAAAAATTGCAAAATGCTCTACTTGAAGTGAAAGACTTGAATGATAAAATTATTTGTCTTCAAGAAGAGTGTAAATCAAGGGAAGTGAGAGAACAAAACCTTAGAGAGGTTATAGCAACATTTACACATTCATCCAAAATAATTGACAAAATGGTAAATATGCAAAAACCCTCAAGTGATTTCTTTGGTAAAAGGTCAAGAAAGCACAGTGAGACAAGGAATTGGTTATCAAACTAATGTCAAATTTAATGCTGTTAGGTCGAAGCCTCAAAGAAACAATATTTCGCCCAAGCAGTATATAAAAAGGCAAAAGTTTGTTCCTAAATGGAAACACACCAATGAGTCTAGTGCACAAAGCCCTCGTAGGAAAATGGGAAGAAATCCGAGAATTGGGGCAGGGAGATTTTATCCCTCTGAACAAGATTGGTTTGATGATATTAAACCATGGACTAAGTCCAGATTTAATGCCTATCATAGGCTCAAACGATCTACTTCCCAAGTGCCAAAAAATCGAGTCAATTTTCAAAAATCGGCACAAAAACTGTTTTCAAAAATTAAATATGATTATAATATGTTTAATGGTTACCAATCACCTAGACTTAGATCAGTGAGTACAAGGTGGATTTGGGTAACAAAAATGACTAACACCCAAGGACCCAAATCATGTTGGGTACCTAAAAATGTGTAATTTATTTGCAGGAAATTTGGTATTTCGATAGTGGATGTTCTAGACACATGACTGGAAATAAATCTAGTCTTTTGGATTTCAAAAATATCGAAGGACCAAAAGTCGTATTCGGTGGAAATGAACGATACGGCATAACCAAATGAATTGGTATAATATCTCGAAATGGTTTAAAAATTGAAGACGTATCCTTTGTTAAAGGTCTAAAATTCAACTTGTTAAGTACAAGTCAATTTTGTGACAAAGGATATCTAGTAGAATTCTTCAAAAACAATTGTCAAGTGAAGAATAATTCCTCGGGAGAAGTTGTGCTCGAAGGAAAAAGGAAGAAAAATATGTATGTGGTTGATTGAAACACGACAAAAGAATCAGTATGTCTACTAGCAAACAACTCACGCGCAACAAGTTGGGAATGGCACAGAAAGTTGAATCATCTAAACTTCAAGACCATCAACAAGCTAGCAAGAAACAAACTCGTTGAAGGTCTACCCGACATCGTTTACAAGAAAGATCAAATATGTGATGCTTGCCAAACAGGAAAGCAAATCAAGTCATCATTCAAATCCAAAGCTCAAGAATCTACAACAAGACCGCTAAGTCTACTACACATGGATCTATTCGGTCCAGTAGACCCTGTAAGTCTAAGTGGTAAGAAATATACACTAGTTGTTGTTGATGATTTTTCCAGGTACACATGGACGATATTTCTCAAGAAGAAAAATGAAGTGGAGCAAAAGTTGCCAGAACTACTTAAGCTACTACAAAACGAGAAAGACCTGAAGATTGCAAAAATCTGAACTGATCGTGGAACTGAGTTTGTGAATCAAGTGATCCAAGCCTACTGCAATTCTCAAGGAATTCTACATCAATTATCTGCCGCACGTACACCACAACAAAATGGTGTAGCCGAAAGAAGAAATAGAACGCTAAAAGAAGCCGCACGTGTGATGATTACGTCAGCCGAGCTACCTAAAAGATATCGGGCTGAAGCAATCAACACCACTTGCTATACGCAAAATCGAAGCTTGATACACAAGTCTTACAATAAAACTCCGTACGAATTATGGAAAGGGAGAAAACCTAAACTTAACTATTTTCATACTTTTGGTATCAAATGTTTTATTCTTAATAATGGTAAAACATATCTAAAGACTTTTGATGAGCGTGCAGATGAAGGAATATTTTTGGGATATTCATCTACTAGTAAAACATCCAGAGTGTTGAACAAAAGATCAATGGTGGTAGAAGAATCAATTCATGTTTCATTTGATGAAGCCCATAAGAAGGAAACCCAGAGCAACAAAAATGATCAGGAAAGTTGTCAAGTTGAAAAATCATTTAATGATACTGACATATCTTTTAAAGATCAAGTTGTACAGGGTATGGAGCAATTGGACATTGACTGCAATAGTGAAGGACACGTGGAAGCAAATGAAGATCCACACGTGGGAACTCTAAACTCTCAAGCAGAAGTACAAGTTGGAGAACAATCTGATGAGCAAAATGAGTCTACCTCCAACTTACCTACTGAACAAGGAAACGTGGAAAATCCATGCAATCCACAACCTGACTTGAGATGGCTCAAAAATCACCCTCCAGAGCTAGTAATTGGAGATCCACGAGAAGGAGTAAAAACAAGGTCCTCAAATATAGATGTTTTATTTTCTTGTTTTCTTTCTCAGGTGGAGCCCACAAGCACTGAAGAAGCTCTAAACAATCCAGACTAGATTAATGCAATGCAAGAAGAGCTGGATCAATTTAAAAGAAATGACATATGGGAATTAGTTCCAAGACCCGAAAATTACAATGTAATTGGAACCAAATGGGTCTTTCGGAACAAAGCCAATGAAGAAGGAATTGTTGTTCGAAATAAAGCAAGATTAGTTGCGAAAGGATATTCACAAAAAGAAGGAATAGACTTCGATGAAACATTTGCACCCGTTGCAAGACTAGAAGCCATCAGAATATTTCTAGCTTATGCCGCGTACAAGAATTTCACTGTCTATCAAATGGACGTGAAAAGTGCATTCTTAAATGGCTTACTTAAAGAAGAAGTCTACGTCGAACAACCACCCGGTTTCGAGGTAAAAGATGATATTAATAAGGTCTACAGATTAAAGAAGGCGTTATATGGGTTAAAACAAGCACCGAGAGCTTGGTATGACACCCTATCAACGTTCTTAATTAAATGTGGTTTCACAAAAGGCCTTGTTGATAAAACCTTATTTAGAATTCAAGAAAATAATCACATTTTATTGGTACAAATTTATGTTGATGATATTATTTTTGGAAGTACTAATAAAACTTTATGTGAGAAATTTTCTAAGCTCATGCAGAATAAGTTTGAGATGAGCATGATGGGAGAGTTGAACTACTTTCTTGGATTACAAGTAAAACAACTCAACGATGGCATATTCATCAATCAGGCCAAATACACAAAAGATCTTATAAAGAAATTTGGTCAAGATGGAAAATCCTCAATCAAGATCCCAATGAGCACGCCTTTAAGATTGGATAAAGATGATGAAGGCAAGGACGTTGACAAAACAAAATATCGAGGAATGATTGGATCATTACTATACCTCACTGCAAGCCGACCAGATATATCTTATTCAGTGGGAGTATGTGCTAGGTTCCAATCAAAGCCAAAAGAAAGTCAATTTCTTACCACCAAGAAAATCATTCGATACCTAAAAGGAACAGTCAATGTGGGATTATGGTATCCCAAAGAAGGTAATTTTACACTAACTAGTTTCTCAGATGCAGATTTTGCAGGATGTAAAATCGATCGAAAAAGTACCTCAAGGACATGCCAATTCTTAGGGGGAAGATTGATATCATGGTTCAGCAAAAAGCAAAACTCCATAGCTACAAGCACAACCGAAGCTGAATATATAGCTGCTGGGAGTTGTTGTGCACAAATTCTTTGGATGAAACAACAACTGAGAGATTATGGCGTGAATTGTGAAAATGTCAACATACTGTGCGACAATACAAATGCTATAGCCATAACACACAATCCCGTGTTACATTCAAGAACAAAGCACATTGATGTGAAACATCATTTTATCTGGGATCATGTTGAAAAGAAGGAATTGAAAATAAAATACATCCCGACCGAAAATCAAATAGCTGACATTCTCACAAAGCCTCTGTGTGAATCAAGATTTTCGAAATTGAGACACGAGATGGGCATGATTGAATTGAGCTAAGTTCCTAAACTCTATTTAAATTAAAGAGCTCAATTTTTCATCTGAAAATATGTTACCTTATCTGATTTAATTAACTTATTTTCGTGCATATGTGTCCCACATGCAAAATATGTCACATCTTAGTATTTATGTCTACCTATCTTAATTGCATGTTGATAAAATATAAAACATGCATGCCTCTTCAACTGAGTATCAATATATATATATATATATATATATATATATATATATATATATATATATATATATATATATATATATATATATATATATATATATATATATATATATAAAATAAAATTTGGTTAGATTTACAAAATCTTTACCATTAAAGAGTTGACAAGATAGTGTGATGATAATTTTATCTTCATAAATGAGAACACCTTTCTATGGTAGTTTCATACAATAAATTCTCTAAAAAGAATCAACTTTCTCTTTCTCTCAATTACATAAACGTGTATATATGTACACATATTATTTTCGGAACAAATTTAGTGCTCTATGAATTTTATTTCAGGTAAAATCAGTCCGAGTAAATAAATTTTTGGCGCCACATCAGCAGACAAATTGGATGGAGAATATATAACCTAAACTAACTATCAGTTAGGTCAAAGGTTGGAAACCCTTGGAATATCAAAAATAACCCTCACCTCTTAAAGTCAAAAAATTAAAATTTTGAGGATATTTTTGTAAAGACACCCCCCCCCCCCCCCTCCACCCAACCGGTCGAAAAGCCACCTCTTCCACTCAAAATCCTCCAAAACCTTCCATCTTCCATAGCCAAATCACTCTCAAGCTTCATCTCTCTCAATCTCAATCAAAATATCAAACACATTATGGAAACCATTAGAGATTCAAGCTCTCAACCCAATGAGGAACAATCTATACAACTCAATCTCACCAAGCTAGCAATTGGAATCAAAGCCGAAGGAAGCTTTGACCCCCACGGATTTCTCAAAGAGGCCAAGAACTCCGAACTTGCATAGAAAATCATTCATGCACTCCAAAGCAGCGAACTAATGAGGTTATGTTCCTATCCATACTCTGGATTTTATGATGAAGATGTAGCAGATTTTTATGTCAATGCCAAAGTTGTTGGTTGGACCATTGAGTCCACCGTAAATGGAACTCTCATCACCATTGATGAACAAGAGTTACACTCAACTTTTGGACTTCCTATATCTAGTCCAGAACAACCATTGTTGGACTTAGATATACATGCATATGATCACGCCGAGGTTTGGGCAGAAATTCGAAATGAGAATGCATCTCTCGAACTCAATCTCTCTGGACAAAAATCTGACTTGAAGCCAGAATATGAAATGCTAGTCAAAATCATCTACAAATGCATTTTGTGCAAATTAAATAGTATGGAAGATATATCACCTACAAGAATTGGATATTTGCATGCTTTGATGACTGATGTTAGGGGAGACTGGAACAAGTTAATATTGAGCCGGATTGCTCATTTTGTGAAAGGTGCAAAGATTAGGAATGGTAGGTTCAACCGTGTATTAGGTTTCGGGTTACTCATTGGAGAGATAATCAAGAGAAAGGGATTACCAATGAGAGCTAGAAAGCCATTTGGGAATAACCAGATACTCTACAAAGATCATGAGATCTCAACTAAGTCCAATCCCAAAAGAAAGAGAAAACCGAGAGGTATTCCTGCTAGAAAAAGGCAAGTACCAGAAATTCTTGGCTTAAACCCTCAACTCACAACCCAACCTCTTGAAAATCCTACCTCAAGTCACGACCCAAATTCAAGTCAAAATCCTACATCAAGCCACAATCCTACTACAAGCCAAAATCCCACCATAAGTCACAACCCTGCCTCAAACTATGATCCCAACCCTAGCCAAAATACTATGAGTTCTTTCTCTCGGATAGTCCTGTTGGAAGCAGTGATAAATGAAGAAATTTATCAATTTGATGGACTTGATTTAATCTTGGTAAATGAGTATCAAAGAATACTAAATTGGAGAAAATGGAGACTTGGCTCTTATCAAGAATTGATGACAAGAGGACCAAGTATGGAAGAAGAAGAAGTATTCTCTTTGCAATGGATCGGCAGTCTAGATATTGGTCATGCAACCTTGATATCAACCGTAAATGGAGCATTCATAAGTAAGCTAAAAGCCAAATTGGCCGAGACATCTCATGTCAACACAGCACAAGAAAATATGCCAACCGGAGATGAATTTTTGGTTGATATTGATGATTTTGATCAACCCATTGAGTTCACTAGACACGAAGAAGGAGAAAATGCCACACATGCTCAACTCTTTGATCAACATGGTGTGAATCCACTTTTGATGAACATCGAACTCTATGATGTTAGTGTGTTAAATCAGACTGAAATTATCCATGAGAATGAAGCCATGCAAGCCAGCCACCATACGGAGGAAAATCAATCAAGACATGCAGAAAGTGTTCAAGGTGACACAAACGTGTTGGAAGAGCACACGCCAGAAAAAGCAAGAAATGTGCTAGAAAATCCAGCACAATCTCACATGCTTGGAGATAACTCTGCTCAAGAAGGAGCAAGACACCTTCCCGCAACCCATGAAGAGCATAATCTTGATGGCACTACCTCAAATGATTAATTGAAAAATCTAGAAAGTGTTGTACTAAGCCTAGTTGACCGAATGGAAAGCATGATTCAAGGAATTTACACTCATGTGGATCATATTGTCAACACACAGGGAGGAAAATTCGAAACTTCATTTGATGAAAATCGAAGGAGTCAACAACACTTGATTGATACACACCAAGCTCTTGAGAGACAAGTTGGCGGTTTAAATGCAAATGTCAAAGGACTACTCAATGAGTTCTTTATCCAACTGTCTCAATCCCTAAAAAATGATAGAAAAGCAAGTGAAGCAATTGTCGTGAATCAAAGCAAGGGGATTCTCAATGTGGTACATCAATATGAGAAACAAATTGGTGATGTCCACACAGATCTCATCTCCATCAACACCAAAGTAGGCTGCCTTCGAGGTTCATATGAAAATATCTCAGAATCTGTTTCTTCTCTTCGTGAATCGATACACACACTGATTGATTACGCCAAAAAGGGGGAAGAGAGATTCAGTCATTTAGAAGGCATGCTGGAAATGATAATAACTGCCATGGCTACCAAAAATATTGGTACAAGCAGTAGTAGAGGAGGAGGCAGATCTGCTGGCAGAAGCAACATTGCGAGAAAAGGAGGGATGGAATATTGGTTCGGTGGTGATGCAGGCAGTCCAGGAGGATCAAGCAATACCAATACCACTAGCCAATCATTTTGTGAAATTATTTGTGCAGGAGGAAATCAAGAACAAATAAATTGATACAACAAAGCAGCTCTTTATTTGGAATCCACACCAAAGGATGGCAGAGTTGAATTGCCAAGATTGGTAAATCTAAATGATCTACCAAAGGGAATGAAGAAGAGTGGTCCAAGTAACCAAAACATGTGGGTTTCGAATGAGAATTTCAGGAGAATCAAAAGCTATGCAAGATCTTTGATGATCATGGTGCTTAGAGACTACATCAAAGTGAATGATGCCGAGCTTCAAGGAGACAGAAGTCTAGAAGAATTAGAGACGTCAAAAATGGGTTTTACCCGCCGGGTCGACCCGTCCCGTACTGCCGTAGGTAGGGGACAGGTTCTTCAAATTTTGATCCGCCAGGAGGCGGGCTTTTTAGCCCGTCCCGCCTGGGTCACGGGTCCAGGCGGGTCACGGGTTTAGCCCGCGACATGCTAATACATATATATTTTGTATATATATTTAGTATTTAATATATGTTATTTTGGTTTGTGTAATTGTGTTAGTGTGTTATAACTTATAGGATTATAGATTTATAGGAATACAATACTAGGTAGTGTTACTGTACGTCTATACAGTGATTCTTTTTTTTTTTTAAGGATATTGTACAATGATTTTTTTTTTTAAATTAACACAGTGAAAAAATTGATTGGCGGGCTAGCCCGCCCCGCCAGCGGGCTTTGGCATGGCGGGGCAGGCCGGCCACATTCCAAGCCCGCTAAGAGGCGGGCTTTTTAGCCCGTCCCGCTACGAGGACGGGCTTTGGTGTGTTTTGGCCCGTCCCGCTCCGCGAGATCGTTTCGACGGCTCTAAGAAGAATGCATCATATGGTATGAAGAAGATATACTGCCCGGAAACAATATCATCGAAGCATTCAACTATTACGTGATTGGGCAGGTATGCAAAGATTATGCCATTAGTGACAATTTCATTGAAATTAAGAATCATATAAATGATGTGCTAGAAGAAAGGAGAAGTAGACTAATCAAGTGATTTGTATGATTAATGTCACAATATTTTTGTATGGTCTACGAACTTGGAGTACGACCATAAGATAATTTGCAATGATGTTTTCGATTATCTGTTTATGATGCTTTTAAGTATTTTATCTATTGTTATTTTATTTGTCTTGAAAGGTAACATTTTTAGCTTAGGTTGTAAAAATCACATAATTGAAAAAGTTACAAAATTCATTAACATTAAAAATCCAAAAATGGGAATAGGAACTTTGTTGCTAAAAATACCTTTCCTAGAGTCAAAATCAAATGTTAAACTCGTCACGGCTATGTCAAAGTTAATAAAATATCTTGAAAAATAATTTTTTTTTAAGACAAGCCAAATAACTGAGTATAGGTTTTGGCATCATAAAAAATGGGGAAAATTGATAGGAATATTTTTGTAATAAAGTTTTGATGAGCCAAATGTACTTTAGATCCCCTTAGAATTTAGGTCTTTAGTATAAGCATCATAATCTAGAATATCGAGTCAAAGGAAAATCTGCTACATGAAGAACAAAATTGATTTGAACAATTAATTTTGGTCCTACAAGTATTCATCCGGGAAAGAAGCATAAAGGAATGGCGTTGCAACAAATGATCGGATGAGCTTAACGGTGAAATGGTAGAAGTCCTTACTCACAACGATCACACTCGAGATCAATTACCCCCCCCCCCCCCCCCACCCCCAGGATTTATTTTTTAAAAGTCAAGAATTCGGAGAAGCACGATGTGTACAAGCAATGTTCCAAAGGAGCACAATGTTCGTACAAGCTCAATGTTATTTCAGAAAAGCACGATGTGTCTTAAGGCTCAATGTGGACTTATCAGAAAAGCACAATGTTTCAAGTCAAACAAGCAAGAAGTGCCGAAGTCAAACAAGCAAGATGTATCCAAAGGAGCACAATGTGTCTTCTAGGAAGCAAAATGTGGCAAAGAAGCAAGATGATCAGAAAATGGATAAATTCGAAGGAATTTATTTTGATTCACCCCACATGCCACAAGAATCCAAATTGCCTGAAGATATGATCAGAACGGTAGAAAAATTTATGAAAGACATGAATATAAAATCTTATCCTAGAAATAAATTCTATCAGAAGGATTTATTTCAAAGATACGTTAGAAATTCAAAATTTACAAAAGATAATAATATTTTAGAAACAACTTGAAAATCAAGTTGAAATAAAATATTATCTTGTCAGGCAAGTTGACAATCAAATCAAAATTGAAGACCTACCATTGCCAACAATATTAGACTACAAGATTCAAAATTCAATTATCAAATTATCCCACTCCAACGGATATATTTGATTTCCTATAAAAGGCCATGAAGACTTGAAGACGAAAAGAAGAGAAAAGAAGAGAAGAGAACACACGGATGAACAAGTGCGAATTCTAGAAATACAAGTGCTCAAATATTCATTGAAATATCTAGAAAAGAGACTTAGCCTTAATAGTCTCAAAATTAGTTGGAGAGAGATACAATTACCTTTGTATTTGTAATTGTAAAAAAGAGTATAGCTGTGTGCAAAATACTCTAGTGTGTGTAGCTGTGTGCAAAACACTCGTGGTTGCTAAGTCTAGCTGTGTGCAAGACACTTAGTTGGCGTTGAGTATAGCTGTGTGCGAAATACTCGTAGTTGAGTGTAGCTGTGTGCGACACACTCGGAGTTGGGTGTAGCTGTGTGCGAGACATCCGGAAGAAGTGCTTGTGTAGCGCTTATTCACTATTGTAACTGTGTGTGGAAAATAGTGAATTACTCCTAGAAGTGAATGGAGTAAAGTGGACTAGGAAGATTACGTCACTTCCGAACCACTATAAATTGCCTCTCTCATTTACATACCGCACTTACATAATTCGCTCTATCTATCTATCTTATCCGACTAACCCGTTTACTATTCACTGTCAATCTTAATCTTACCGGTTTAGTGTGTTTTCACGTATGCATGTAACTCAAACTTTCCGAGCTTAACTTTTGAATTATTCTAAGCAAGTTTGACGTGTTGCATGTGACTTTTATCATACGATTGACGTGACACGAAATCTTATTTATAGTCTTGAATATTATTGTTAAATATTGAGTGCACCATCTCCTTTAAATATTCAAGATATTCATGTCATCTTTACACCTCATCTGAGCTTATCCTACACGTGCATGTGATTCAAATTATTGATTGGGCATAACTCTTTACACTTATTTATTCCGCTGTGCATTTCAATTTAATTACTTCTCTATTTACTTGTTATTTAGAGTTGACATTACCAAAGAGTTATTTATTGTGAAAAAGTTTAAAAGTCTATACACCCCCCCCCCCCCCCCCTCTAGACTTTTACCACCCTATCGGGACCAACATTTTGCAAACCATGCACGAGGTGCTTGTTTAAGGCCATATAACGCACGCCAAAGTAGACAAACTTGTTGATGATTATGAGAGTATTCGGGTGGGGGACGCATATAAACTTCTTCATCAAGATCGCCATTGAGAAAAGCGTTCTTAACATCCATCTGGAGAAGAGGCCAACGTTTAACTGTAGCAATAGCCAAAAGACTTCGAATAGAGGTCAAACGAGCAACCAGAGCAAATGTTTCCTCATAATCAATGTCATACTCTTGAGTATAGCCTTTAGCAACCAACCGAGCTTTATAACGCTTAATAGAGCCATCAGAGCGAGTTTTGATCTTATATATCCATTTACATTCAATAGGAGTTTTACCTGAAGGGAGATGTATGAGGTCCCAAGTATGAGTTTTCTCCAAAGCTTGAAGTTCATCTAACATTGCTTGCTTCCAAAGAGGGTTAGTACTAGCCTCCCGATAAGAACTAGGTTCTTGTAAGGAGAGAATAGTAGAAAAACAATGATAATCTTTAAGGTGTAAAGGAACTTCTCTTACTCGAGTTGAGCGGCGGAGAGGATGAACAAGATCCTCAGAAGAAGCCAAATCCGTAGATACAGGAGCAGATGGCAAGTCAGAAGGGGGCTCAGTAGGAGAGTCTGTAGGGAAAAGCTCAACTATAGGTACATGTGCAGAGTTAGATTCAGAAGGGAAACTAACTGAGGGGTTTATAGAAACTAACTTGGTTGTAGGCAGATGTGCAGATAAAGTGCCAAAATCTGTAGGGAACAATTCTTTGGAAGAATCAATAAAAAAAGGTTGGGAAGTAGACAATGAATCGTGAAATTTGGACAAAGTAGAGAACATTATGTGTTCCCAAAAAGTAACATGACGAGAAATACGGAGCCGACGAGAAATACGGAGCCGACCAGAAATAGGATCCCAGCAACGATAGCCTTTGTGCTCTATCCCATACCCAAGGAAACAACAGAGACGAGCACGAGGTTCAAGTTTGGTATGCTTGTGAGGAGGAAGAAAAACAAAGCAAGCACAACCAAAAGGTCTAAGAGTATAATAATCTGGGATCTTACCATACAATTTTTCAAACGGAGACAAATTCTTCAAAACTGGAGTAGGAAGACGATTAATGGTGTAAACTGATGTGAGAGCAGCTTCACCCCAAAATTTTTCTGGACAAGATGCAGAAAGGAGTTGAGCTCGAACAGAATGTAAAACATGTCGATGTTTGCGCTCGGCTCGGCCATTTTGTTGAGAGGTTTGAGGACATGATCGTTGGACAAGGGTTCCTTGTGTTTTCAAAAATTGGAGAAGGGTAGAATCTCGATACTCCATTGCATTATCCGTACGAAGAATCTTGATAGGATAAGAGAATTGAGATTTAATCATAGTTGCAAAGTCAATATAAATCTGAGGCAATTCTAACCTATGCTTTAAAAAATATATCCATGTAAATCTTGAATTATCATCAATAAATAAAACAAAATATTTGTATCCATTCATCGTAGGAGTGGGAGCTGGACCCCAAATATCAGAATGCACTAAGCCAAACAGAGTGTCACAAATAGAGATATTATTATGAAAAGATAAAGCAGGTTGTTTAGCTAACTGACAATGTAAACAATCAAAGGTGTCAACTTTGGAGAGTCCTAATGACCCATTAGAAACTAAAGTTCGAAGTTTAGTAAGAGAAGCATGACCAAGACGTAGGTGCCATTGATAAATGGAAGGAAATCTGGTAGAAGCAGAAATCTGTCTAGAAGGATGGAGTTTAATGGATGTGAGCTCAAATAATCTGCCCATCTTGCGACCTGTCCCAAGGATCTGACCCGTCTGAGGGTCCTGCACCTGACAACCATGAGAAGAAAACAAAACAGTGAGACCAAGATCACACAATTGTCCAACAGAGACCAAGTTCATAGTCAAACTAGGAACAAAGAAAGTGTCAGGAAGATGAATATTAGGTGTAGCAATATTTCCAGTATGGGTAATGGACATACTACTACCATTCGCAGTTTGAATTGATTGGAGAGAGCTAGTAGAAGTAATATTAGATAACAAAGACAGAGTGGGAGTTATATGATTACAACAAGCAGAGTCAAGAAGCCAAGATTCACCTGGAATGACAGAGAAGGCAGTGAAGGTGGAAAAACTAGGGGACATCACCTGTTTGAGAAGTGCCTTTAGATCACTAATAGTAATGGGGGAAGAAGAGTGAGTAGTCGCTGCTGCAACAGAAGTGGAACCTGGATTGGAGAATGATAGAGTTTTCTTTGAATTCCCTTTTGGTCGTGGAGGGCAAGTTGGACAATTTTCAAGAATATGACCACGTCCATGACAATACCTGCATTCAACAGTAGGACAAGTAGAGAAAATATGTCCAGTAGAGCGACAATTCTTACAAAATCGAGAGCTAAGTGTGGAGTGTGATGGAGTAATAGCAAGAGCAACATCTGTCGAAGAAGGCTTGATTAAACCCAAACGGATCTCCTCAAATAGAAGTTCTTTAATTGCACTATCCAGAGTTGGTAAAGGATGACGATGCAAGAGAGCGGCACGAACAGATTCGTATTCAGGACGAAGAGCCATAAGAACTTGGATGAGATGAAGGTGATCATCACTTATTGTATCCTGGGCCAACTGATCCCAAATAGGCTGAATGGTTGCAAGAAAATCATTAACAGATTGTCTCGAGTCTTGTCTAAGATTGTTGAGAGTGGTGAGCAATTGATAATAGTGTGCAAGCCCTGTGGTTTTGTATCGATTAGAAAAAAAAAATCCCATATTTGCTTTGCAGTATCAAATTTTGCAAATTGTATATGGATGGATGGAAGAGAGGTATTAGAAAACCAGGTAATGATCTGATGATTTTTACTATCCCACTCTTCAAGGCAGTCAACAAATTCGTCATCATCTTCAACACCAACATTCTGAGTTGGTTCAACGATATCACCAGTAACAATACGCCAAAGCTTGTGCCCAATTAAAAAAATCTTCATGCGTTGAGACCATAGAGTATAATTGGTACCATCCAAAATTGTTCCATAAGGACGAGAAATCTCTACTTTATCCATAGCAAAGAGAGAAGAGGCAAGATGAACATATTTTTTTTGGAATAATAATAAACCAGGAAGAAAAAAATATATACGAGATTGTGGAGATGAAATCGGAAGGTGGGGTACCGGCGCAGGGATGAGAACGAACAGACTAGGTTGGCAAGTCGCCTCTGTCCTCTCTACAAACTGTGTCACCTCTGGCCTCTCTCCGTCTCTTCACCACTCGTCAGACTCCATCGCCGACCAGACACCGACAGCGATCAGTCTGTCACACCAGCTTGGCAACACCGTCCATGGGAAGAGGAATAGAATAGTATTTTCAGTGAAGGGGGCGTAGAAGATGACGTCGGCGATGGCGGCGAGGATGATAACAGTGGTGACAAGGAACATGGTCTGGGTTCGCTGCACCGGTTGTGACACCTCGTAATCCAAATTCTATTTAGAGATTAATTAAGTAATTAGTCCTAATTCAATTGGCAATTTAATTCCTTAAATTCCTGAAAATTCAATAGTCGGGGACTAGTAATTGACTAGTCAACCCAAGTCAAAAATGTTGTACCTAAAGCTTTGTGAATAGTTCCCTTGTTCCCTTACACTTTCTCATCTTAGTAAGGGCAAAGAAGACATTTCCTTTATGATTGTATTCCAAGCTAACCTAGAAGACATCTTTCATTTCTCTCCTAACCCTTTGAAATCAAAAGCTCTTCCTTCTCTCTAAAAACTTAGCTAGCTTTCTCTCCAAGCTAAGTTTAGGCTTTCCAAGATCTTCAAAGTTTGTCTCCAAGATTCCACCTTTCCTACTCTTGAGCATCTAGGAGGGTAAGATCTATGTTCCTTTTGTGTTTTTAGTGTTTTCTAAGGTATCTTTTCCTAAAGGTGAAATCTTTATGATCTTTTGGTGTGTTCTTGAAGTGGGTGTGGAAGGTGAACCTTGTTAAGGGCTTTGAGAAGTGTTAAGTGAAGGTTTTTGTCTACAAGAGGTAACACATGCTCTACAAAATCTATTTTGCTTACCTATATGATGATTTCTTGGATTCTACATGTGATTTTGCTATGAAATGTGAGTGTTGATGCATTGTCTTGTGAAAATGCATATCTAGAGCTTGTTATTAGGGTTCATGTGTGCCATTGCTTGGCTATTCCTTTGATTCAAGTCATTTTGTTGTATTTGGTGAGATTTGGCATGTTTTGGACTTGAATTTGAGCTTGGAGTTGAAAATCCCCGAAGGGATATTTTTGGTACAGGAGTTGTACCCGCGGGCGGAGCGGCGGGCAGTGGCCCACCCGCCGCCCCACCCGCGGGGTATACACCTCGTGGGAAAGTGGTTCCTGTGGGTGGAACCACGGGTGGGGGTTCACCCGTGGCCCCACCCGCGGGGTACAATGGTGGTTTGTCGGGGATTTGTTCCCCGTGATTCTTTTGACTCGGTATTTGGTCTTTTGACTTCCCGATGTTCTTTTGATGAACTATTTGAGTGTCTTCTTGATGTTTCGTATGTCTAGAACTATATGGTAGGATTCCATGTAGGTGTTGGTGTCTTGAATCGTGCTAAGTGTTCAACCTTGTGATTTGTTAAACCATGATGAGTCTTGTGTGTTCTTCGGAACGATGTTTAGTTTACCCGTTTGATAAGCATGCTAGTTCGGTGTTTAAATGCTAGCATGTGTGGTTTGTTCTTTCTTATTGTGGATGATGACTTGTGTTAATCATCGTTGTTGTCGCATTGTGATCCTTCTCTTGTTGAGTATGGTTTCATATCTTCATTGTGATCCGTTGATTGATTCCTATGATGGTGTTGTGTGTGTGGCTGTACCTGGATTGCACGATTAATGGTATGGGACATTAGTCACCAAGGTACGGCAGTGGTCCTCGTGGTGGCCATGACGTGATTATGGAGTTTGTGACCCGTGTGATGGGTTCACGTATTTCTTGGGAGGTATGTGTTCTCGTGTGTGTGATCGGTACCCTCGTGTACTATGAATTGGTGGAATCGTTGGTGTCGTTGGTGGGGGACGACGGTCCCAGGAGGGAAAAGGTTGGACTTCGATGTACAGGGGTCCTGGAGGTAATGGTTGGAACTAGCTATAAGGTTGGGGGTAGCCATAAGGTTGGAACCGGGCATAAGGAAGTAATATGGAATTCGTGATGTGTGATGTCATGAAGGCATGTGTGCCGTTGTGTGATTCTCTATTCGTGACGAGTGATGTCGCGAAGGCATGTGTTGCCATTGTGTGTCTCTTATTCTCTTGTGTTATGCATGTCGGGTGATGTTCTACTGAGTGATGGTAGAATACGCCTTGAGTCTTTCTTGTGTTGTCGTTGTTTACTTCTTGTTATCTTGGGATGTGTTCCCTTATCCTTGTTGTGAGAGTATTGAGTCTTGTGATTGACTTCTATCTCGGCTTTGAACTAATATATATATATATATATATATATTGTATCCCGTTTCACAAACGATTTTGTATATACACTATCTATGTATGATACTTAACATGTATTGGTAGGTTACCAGCATCATTCGCTGACCGGGCGTCATCCCATATATTTATCTGTGTTTCTTTCAGGTCCCGAGTAGAGGCGAGCGCGGTCTAGTGATGGATAGAGTAGAACCCTCAGACCTTGTAGTTTGTTTTGGCATGTGTGCCTTCTATGTTGGATTTTAGACTTATGGTTTGTTTGACCTTGTCCATTGTAGACTGTTTATGATGATGATGATGTTTACGCCTGTGCGTTCACCTTGCGTGGACGTGGCATAACACTCTACGTTTTCCATTTGTTATATAGTTAGACTTCCGCTGTGTATGCTTATGATGGTTAGATTATCTGCATGTTTAAGTTTTAAATTGGTATGGAAATCGGGGGTGTTACACTGGTGGCAGCCAGATTCTGGATTGATGAGCGGGAGCTCCGCCATAAACAGAAGAAGAAAAAAAAAACACTACTAAGGCTCTGATACCATGTTAGAGAAATATGAACTGTATATATCTTTCTTGAATCAATACAATTACAGAGAAATAACTCCTATATATACATTTTCAAAAAAAAAAAAAACTCCTATATATACACATTGTAAGATACAGAAAAGGAAAGGCAATAATACTAAACCAAAAATACAAAGCTAAATTAAGGTAGGAAATATGCTAATATAGGTAGAATATATTCTATAATATATACGTTAACACTCTAGAATATATACGTTAACACTATTAATAAAAGTAAAATCCTCTTCTTCAACTTTCCTGCTCAAACTTTTCTTAATATTAATTTATTTATTTATTGGTAAAACAATTAATAAAGTTTAATTGGTAACAAAATGTTATACTATTAATAAAGTAAAATCCTCCTATTCTACTTTTCCCGCTCAAACTTTTATTAATATTAATTAATTAATTTATTGGTAAAACAATTACTAAAGTTTAATTGGTAAAAAAATGTTATACAGAAATTAACTTGCTGCAAATTAATTACAAAATTATAGATTAATTATTTAGTGATTGATTACACTATTATAGAATAAATTCCTTTTTAACTGTAATAATTTTAGTAATAAAATGAAAAAGAAATTCAATACCTTAGTTTGAGAAACGATTCTAAGGTTTCTGAAATTGAAACGCAGAACTAGATACAATAATCTGCCAAGTCTGTGCATTTATGTTAAAATGAGAAAAACAAACAGTAAAATTAAAGGATTAACACACAGCTGCCCACCGCCGACTGTGAGACTGACTTGAGGGTGACGACGGAGTCCGAGTGACGGCTACCTTAAACCTTAACGACCAGGCGAATAGGCTATGATCGACAGACGACTGGAAGACGGTTCTGAACTGTAAGTTGAACGAAGATTGGTCACTCACTATCTCCATTTATAGATGTGTGGTGGGCAATGGGCGGTTGGCAGCTGACGGTGCACAGTATAATCAGGCCAAAGGTTGTCTGAATGTCAAATGTTCATGTCTTAATATATGCAATTAACACACACACACACACACATACATATATATAGTCGCGTTCTGGTGCGAATGTCGCGCCGAGGTGCAAAATGCGAACCAATCAGCAGCGCGCGCCACGTGTCCAGATCTAGGTGCACATATAGTTATAATTAGGTGCACCTAGATGAAAGTAGGTGCACTTGTAGGTGAAAGTAGGTGCACTTGTAGGTGAAAATAGGTGCACCTGATCAATGAATGTTAACAAGGAAAAATTACATGCACTTGTAGGTGAAAGTAGGTGCACTTGTAGGGGAAAGTAGGTGCACTTGTAGATGAAAGTAGGACACGTTACGCGCGCTGATTGGTTCGTATTTCGCACCTGGGCGGCCATTCGCATGAGATCGCACCCCTATATATATATATATATATATATATATATATATATATATATATATATATATATATATATATATATATATATAATCACGCACCTTAAGCACAAAACTCACACACCTTAAGAAGGAAAACCACGCACCTTAAGTTTTAACAAATACTCACATTAAGCACATAACCCACGCACCTTAAGCACAAAAACCACGCACCTTAAGAAGGAAAATCAAGCACCTTAAATTTGACCTAGATGCAAAAATTATCAATTTGCCACCACGTTTTTTTCTTTAATTTTGGTAATTCTGAACGTTGATTTAAGCAAGATCAATGACTCAGATTTAACCGCACACCTGGGCGCACCAACCGCATTTGAACCTAATTATATATATAGCACGAAAATGATGAAATTTGCGGTTTTCTATACGATATCTACATGTTGACTATTAATTGGTCAATTATTTGCTCAAATTCAAGCAATGATAACATCAGAAAACATAATCGATCCAACTCAATTATTCAATTGCACTATATAATATTCGATGTTATAATTTACACAATTGTATATCTATCTAAATATTCTTTACATATTATACCAAATTAATTCCGTGCAACGCACTGGTGAAAATACTAGTTATATATTGTAGTATTATATAAGTTATTTCCTAAAATATAAATATCAAATTTATAAAAATAGTTTACATTATTATTATTTAATAATATAAATACCTAAAATCTAAATAAATCTAAGATTTTAGTTTGCACTTTGCGCATAAAAAATACTAGTGTGTGTGTGTGTGTGTGTATATATATATATATATATATATATATATATATATATATATATATATATATATATATATATATATATATATATATATGTATATATGTATGTATGTATGTATGTATGTATGTATGTATGTAGGATAAATGACTAAAATGTGTAGTCAAACTTGGGAAATTCCCAAACTTTGTCGCCTTTTTTTTTTGACAAAAATATGCAAAACTCCTTTGGGAGTTGCGTTTTTGGTGTTGTCCCGGCGTATTTTTTTTGTTTCGGTATTTCCGTAAAACGCAAGAGGTGGTTGCGTTTACGTATTCGTATACGTAAAACGCATTACCGAAATGCGTTTTCTAGGGGATACTGTATAGGTAAAAATGCAACTTACTCTTGCGCTTTACGTATTATACCGAAAACGCAAAAGTAAGTTGCGTTTATTGGATTTTTGTACAGGCGCTTTCCGGCAACCGCGAAGAAAACCACGGCGACGGCGAGAACCAGATTTGAAAACGTAAAACGCATCGTTGGTTGTCGTCAAATTCCACTTAAACCATCGTTGCAAGTCAAATGTTTTCCACTTTCCTGCGTCTTTCTATGCTCTCTTTTTGTCTGTCCCTTTCTGTTTTTATCTTCATTTTTTTTTCAATTTTGTCTGTTTTCTTACTCTGTATTATTATATATACCCTTGCCTGCCGCTTGAGTTTATGCATGTGTACTCGCCTGAGTTTAGTTTTTTCATTCTACGAAAATATACTCTGATATATAGGATCTTCAATTCAATCTGCTTGCTTGTTAGCTATTTCAATGGCGGCTAAAATCCATCCTCAGATATCTTCATCTTCCAATTCTTGTTCTAACTATGTGACTTCAAAAAGAGAAACACTTACGATATGGATGAAATCCTTGGTTTTCCATGGCAATGGTTGCACCGCCTATAATTCCAAAGGAGAAATCGTTTTCAGAGTCGAAAAACGCAATTCATTCTTGCGTTTTTCACAGAATTCCGGCGGACTAGCGCCGGTAAAAAGTCCGCATTTCGGAGTTGCGTTTTACGTATTTTATAGGATTATACGTAAAACGCATCTCCCAAATGCGTTTAAACGTATTCAATACGTCACATGAAAACGCATTTGGGAGTTGCGTTTTTCGTATACAATACGAAAAACGCAACTCGCAATTGCGTTTTAAGTAATTAACGAAAAAAAAAATACAGCTGGGACAGCTTCAAAAACGTAACTGGTAAAAGAGTTTTACATATTTCTGTCAAAAAAAAAGTCAGCACACATTTTGGGAATTTCTCATGGCCTTCTACACATTTTAGTCATTTATCCATGTATGTATGTATGTATGTATGTACACACTTATTAAAACTTGCCACATAAAGGAGACTATTTTGTGGTGGTAAATATAAAAGTATTTAGCATTGTCCTTCAAAATATTTCAATTGATAACTCAGATACTCTAAATTTAAAATCTAATTCGAATTTCGAATTTAATTTGGATTGTTCAAATTCCACTCTTAAATTTAGGCAAGACATGTTGCACCATGTCATATCAATTGCACTCACATATTTCTTTCATATATATATATTTATTTTCTTATCTTTTTAAATTGACATTTTAACCCGTTTACTAACTAAATATTTTTTTTTATTTTTTAAAAAATTAGAAAATTAGAGAATAGAAAAAAAAAAAAAAAAACAGATTTACTAGTACAGTTTTATATTTTGAAAACGGAAAACATTTTCTAGTCTTTTAAAAAATTGAAAAAAATTTTAAAATATATTTTGTAAATAGAAAGTAAAGTCATCTGTCATCTGTTTGGTTATATATCATTATACCACATTTTCACCATTATCTACTTACATAGTTTTTTTGAATGCTATCTACTTACATAGTTATTCATTACTATAATTATATTCATTATCATATTCTTTTACTTGTCACCATCTTCTATCTTTTATATTCGCATTTACTTATATAAACATAATTTATTTAATTACGCTTATAGTTAGACATTATTCACATTATTAAAACAAAAACTTGAACTCTATGCCAATTAAGGATTAATTTAACCTTTTTTTTCATGATAAATTTCTGGTAAATGCATGATTACATTGAAAAGAACATGACATATCACATATATGGTAACCTTTTATTACTGAAAATCGATGTATTTGCATATTTGAATACTTAATTAGCAAGAATCTTGAGGTCAACTTTTTTTTTTTTATTGTAAATTCAAATCTTGTACTTATACTGCAATCTAAAAAAGAGTTATTTCGTAGTAATTAATTATCAATATTCTTTTATTGTACTTATATAATAAAGTGATCTTTAACATTAGATGTATAAATAAATACATCAAATTTTGGCAAAGGCCTCGTGGCCAAGCGACATAGCTGTGGCTTCTCAAATAAGAGATTGAGAAAGTATGTATAAACAAAAAGTACATTGTAATAGAGTCAGTAGCATTCAAAAAAAAATACATCAAATTTTATTTTATTTGAGTTGAAATTTAAATTTACATGCAAAACATTGTTGAGGCCATTTATTCAGCAAATTATTGTGCGGACTATGATCCACAACAAAAAAAATACATTTTTAATATACTAAAAGTACATTATTCGTATAGTGTATGTGCATTATATAAAATAATATATACTTTCAATACTCAAATAATGTACTTTTCTTAAATACAATGTACATTTTTAATATACTAAAAGTACTTTATCTATGTATTGAATGTACATTATTTAATAATTTAATATATACAGTTGCATGGATCATGATTCTAAATGATTTCTCAATGCTCTGTTGGGCCGGCTTGTGGGAACCCTTAAGGTTGGGGTTCAACCTTTTCGGAGGAATGATTCCAAATGATTTGCATTTATTGATTTATTCCCTCCAAGTCACTATTATAGTAATCCTATTAGAATTAGTGTTGCTATATTATATTAGTACTCCTATTTGAATTAGTATTGCTATATTATCTTAGTACTCCTATTAGAATTAGTATTGCTATATTTTATATTATATTTCTGAAAATATTACATTGGGGAGATCAGAACACGACATCCTCGGCTCCACCGTGGGTTTTAACCACGGTTCTTTCCTTTATTATTATATTTTTTTAGGTAAATTATTTTCTTCACTTTTCTGCCATTCTCGTACTTGGATGTCTACATCAAATATAAGAAAATCAAAATGATTAGAATTTAACGAACTATCACTTTTGTCTTCTTTATGCTCACAACTGTCTCTAAATTCTTTTTTTTTTTTTTTTTTTTTTTTGTAATTAAACTCAAGAAATTAACCTGGTTTTCAAGATTCTAATTTTATAAAACCGTTTGATTTTTTTTTCCTCTGTTTCCAGTAAAGACGACTAGTTTCAAAGGTAAAAGTTAAAGGGTTCAGATTTTTTTGGGTTCTTTCCATTTTTGGGTTCTTTCGTTTGGAGATTGTATGTATTTTGGGTGTGAAATTTTGCATTAAAAATAAAAGGTTTTTTTTTATTCTTTTTAAAGATATTATTTCCAGAAAATATTGGGGTTTTAATGCTTTTAAAGAATTGTTCCTTTTGGCGAGTTAAATTGGGCAAGTGAGTAAAAGGGTTCTCTTTACAGGGGGAGAAGGGATAATATTATACCTAGTAGCCATACACTATTTCTCTGGTGGGTGCAGCATTCTCTTGAGATCTTAGAGGTTAGCTTTCTTGAATTCCTTTTCTCTATATCAAGTTTTATTTGTTTAATTAGTTTTTGATTTTTGTTTTGTTTCATTGCTGTAGCCTTTTTGTTTATGTTCAGTAAATATGTGTCTACTTCCCAAGAGAAGAGTTGCTCTGATCTTCTCTGTAAATGCCATTGTTGCTGGATGTGTTAAGGGCTTTAGCCGAATTCTACTGTAATTATATCAGTTGATGTTTCAGTCAATCTTAAACTCCCTGAAAGGTTAAGGGTTTTTTTTTTTTTTTTTTGTGATCATGGTGTATGATTAAGGATCATGAATAATCCAGAAACCACTTTGGGTACTTAGGATTATGGGCTTGAATAAGCCAAAAAGTGGTCTACAATCTGTAATCCATAATCTTTGTTAAACATGCAAAAAGTTGATTATTTAATCTATAAATCTAACTTATAAGCATTAAAAAGCACCCACAGAGAATCTGTTGAAGTTCTGGGTTGTGGAATGCAATGACCTTAGGTATCAAAGGATGGACAGACGGCCTGATATGACCTTAGAATTTTGGTGTGCTAAGATTTTAGTTGTAACTTGGATTTCTTGGGGTATTTGATCAGAAAGATAGTTTTCTTTTGCCCCTCTAGGAGTAACTTTTGTGAAGGGAAAGGTAGGGATGCAGAAATGTTCAGTTCACTCAATGTGGTGATCTTTCTTTTTGCTTGGTTCCGTTTTATTCTTGACCTTGTGGGTGACTCCCATTAGGAGAATTTTTATGTCAGAAAGAACGTGAAAAAACTCCATACATAACTAACCCGAAGATGCTGACATGGTGAGCATGTAAGCCAGCTCAATGGGAGGCTTTTCTGGTGTGGGATCCCAAATCGGAGATCGAAATGTCTCTCTAGACCTGTGGTTGTGTTCTTTCGCTTATAGAAAGAAATTTGTGTTATGTCTTCTTTTTCTTTTTCAGAATGACAGTTAGGCCAGCGGGCTTATAAACTTAACTACAAAATGGGCCAGAGGCATCTAGAATGGTGTTTTGAACTGGAAACCATCACGCTGCATCTTTTTTGTTAGAATGGGCCGGACGCAACTAGAAAATGAACAAGGGGCCATGGCAATGAACGAGTTGGGCCATAATGCATCTGGGTCGAATTAAAACTAAAATGTTGAATCCAACTAATTAGCTAGTTAAACCCGTAGCTTTATAAACCCATCCTTCCTCTCTTAATTTTCAATATTGGTATTCCAAATAAAATCACAGAAGAACAATGCTTTTGTTATTGTTCTTATTTTTCAGCACTAGACATATCGGGCTGCAATCTGCACACGGATTTGATTTGAACCTCGCTCTGTAGTTTGTCCAAGCATCTCAATTCCGTCCTCCTAGTTTATTTTCTTCTCAAATCCAATAGGATAAAAGTTTATTCCGCTCTTGTTTTTTCTTATTACCTCTCCAAACATTTCTCCCCTCGCAAGACCAATTAAATCAATAGGTTTCCACAACAGACTAAAAGGCTTCAAATTATCTACTTTCTTCCTGCACAAAATGTGGTTAACATACTTCCTCCTAGAGATACCAATTTCTTCACCTTTGCAATTAGATTTTTAATTTTTTCCAAGTAATGGAGCGACTGCCTTAAGTAAAATTTTGTTAGACAAAATTGACCTCCAAACATCCTAGTCAGCACTACACGTCTACACTGCCCCCTTTCCACCTGCTATTCTACTGCTTTGCTTTATTTCCTCTTTTAAATCTTTTATTTCATGACGGAAGATATGCCTTTTTCTCCCCGTTCTCTGGCTCTCAATTGCTCCTTCTTTCTTATTTGTATATATGCAAACTCTCTATGAATGCAGCAGCCCACGACACTAAATTAGAGGACAATATGTAAATGATTCAATTATTTTCAAATTCATATTCTAGAGTGGAGGACCTGGGGCGAAATGAGGGGGGTGGGGTTATATTAGTTTTGTGCATATTTTTGTTATTATTGTTGTTATTGTTCTTATTCTTGTTTTGTTGTTGTTATTAGTATAATGGTTATTATTTCTGAGTTCAAACAAAATTAGACAGTTTCGTGTACTTGGACTTAGTTTGGGAAATGTATATTTAACTAACACTTTGCGTAACTTTATGCTATATAATGGTAGTTGAAATGCATTTCTGTTAAATTTGATTGAAACTTGGGTCAGGTTTAGATTTGGGAGTAATGGATAACAATTAACCACACGGTGGTTTAGTTCAAATAATGGTGACGGAAAAGTAGCTTAATAATGGCTGAAAAGAGTTACAAATTAAGCATATCGACGGGAAAGTGAACCCTTATGCTAACAAAAGGGTGACGCACCATGATCACCTTTCATATGGCCTCTATCTTTTTGAAACCCCCCGGAAAGCATTTTACCTAGACAGCTAGACTTTACGCAAATACCATTCAAGTCACCTACTCGAGATTTAATTAATATGTTATCTTAGTCTTTCATTATCCCCTGAATGTAAAAAATAAAAAATCAAAAAAGAGCCCTTGATAAAGAGGAGCTCAATGGATTGGAGATTGATAGATCTATGGGTGGTAAGTAAGGGTAAGCATGAAATTATTTGATAACTTAGAGAGGATCTATTAAATTATTATTTAGTTACTTCTAATAGAAACTAACAATGGCTTCTTGCATATGGTTCAAATCTCTAAGATATGTTAAGTTTCGAATAGATGGTGTTAAGCACTTGAATTTGATTATACACGTGTTATTATTAGCTTAATTCATTGATAGAAATATTTTCATAAATGTACTATCTGAACATAGACACGTATTCCTTTTCATCTTTGCGCCAATTTGTGTAGATTTAGGCGATTTTTGAAGAGTGTCTATCCTTATCGCATTATTAATGTCTATTTCTGCCCTTTCCCCATCAGATTGTCAGTTACATCTACTGGTTTTGGTAGGTTGCAGATTGGAATTGAATGCTCGAGATTTCCATAATCTGCCGCACGTAGGCTTTTCCCTTCAGCAAGCTTAAATACCAGAGCACAGAAGCATTTCCGTTCAATATCCATTGTCACTCAGTCGGTCACTCCCAGTCATTGAACAGAGAATACTATACTTGTGAAATTCTGAGAGTTTATATATGCTCCAGACTGGAATCATAACTGTTTAAAGAGCATGAAGGTTTGATCTTTGTTTTAAGCATTTTTTTCTCCATTATATGCTTTCTGAATCCATATTTGTGCTATGTATATTTGAAAAAAAAATGGAGTTTTACCTCATATTTTTCATGAAGGAAAGAAATAGTGAAAGGAAAGAGATCTGCACAAGACTCTACTGAGTAAAAATTTTGGTGTTTACTATTTATCAGATTTAGTAACCACATCTGGATTATTTTCTGTTATATCTCCAGTTACTTGTTGGATTTTTTATCAAGAAAAATATATATTTTGTATTTATTCTCTGCAAGGAGCGATGTTTCTCAAGTTACATTTATTTACATGGTCTAGTGTGTAGTTTACAGTGATTCGTTGATTATTAATATATAATACTCATAGAGAAAACACAACATAAAGAAGATCTTGGTGAAATTCCTTGCATAAAGCAAATTCTTAGCGTAATTGCATAAATGTCACTTCATATTTCTTAACCTTGTTCTCCTAAGATATTCCTTGCATTGCCTCGATCCTTTCATGTGAACTGGTCTTAACTCTGCAATTTGTTCACAGGAACGCCCTCCAAGACAAGCTGTAAAAAACAGGAGCAATCTTGAAAGTTCAGGCAGCCCTTCGAATCTAAAGGTACAAGAATAACTGCAAGATGTTCTCAATATCATTTAACTTGGAGTTCGTTGATATCCTCCAGTAAATCTTTGACATCGTAATAATTATCTAATCTATTTAGGTTTATTCGTTTCCCACTTTTTTTCAGATCTTGGAGCAGCCATCAGCAAGATGGAATCCTCTTGAAGCACGTCGACCAATCCTAGATGAAGCTCCTGTATTCTATCCAACGGTTGAGGTAAAATTCTCAGTTGAAGAATTCCGTTATTAACTTATTATTATGTTCTGTCTGTTTGGTTGATATAAGATGCTCTTTTATGGTGTAATTGATCAGGAGTTTCAAGATACCATTGGCTATATTGCAAGTATACGCCCGAAAGCAGAGGCATATGGCATATGTAGGATTATACCGCCCTCATCTTGGAGTCCACCTTGCCCTCTCAAAGAGAAGAATGTGTGGGAATGCAAATTTTCTACCCGAATCCAACAAATTGATGTGCTTCAGAATAGGGAGCCCATGAGAAAGAAAAGACAGCGCAAGAGGAGACGAAGGGGACAATCCAAGGCGAGATCTGTTCGGAGATGTCCTGGCTCTGAATCAAATGTTTCTGACAGTGAAGAGAAATTCGGGTTTCAATCTGGACCTGACTTTACGCTCAAGGAATTTCAGATATTCTCTGATGGGTTTAAAGAACGTTATTTCGGGGTAAAGATTGCAAAAGAAGGAATGTCTGATAGGTCTGGACAGGAAAATGAACGGAAGCCATCTATTGAAGATATTGAAGGTGAGTACTGGCGCATTGTTGAGAAGTCAACAGATGAAGTTGAGGTACGAGAACATCGAACAATATTCTTATTCCTTTGATACACACACACACACACACACACACACACACACACATTTGTTTAATTAGATCATAGGTGTTCTCATATTCTAAACACTAGGTGTACTATGGGGCTGATCTGGAAAGCGGAGTATTTGGCAGTGGCTTCAAGGCTTCATCGTTTGCAACTAAGAGTTCATCAGATGAATATGTAGCTTCAGGTTGGAATTTGAACAATTTCGCACGCCTGCCAGGGTCTGTCCTGTGCTTTGAAGAGTGCGATATCTCGGGAGTTGTAGTGCCATGGCTCTATGTTGGAATGTGTTTCTCATCGTTTTGTTGGGTATGTAATTTTCTCGGTT
The DNA here is from genome assembly GCF_001879475.1 of Ipomoea nil. Taxonomy (NCBI): domain Eukaryota; kingdom Viridiplantae; phylum Streptophyta; class Magnoliopsida; order Solanales; family Convolvulaceae; genus Ipomoea; species Ipomoea nil. The sequence continues at coordinate 2,578,546 of NW_017616947.1, forward strand.
ACATCACTTATTGTACTCAAAATTTCAATTTATTTCGTTGTGATTCTGTGTGGTTCTTTATTCGTTTTTTTTTTTTTTTTCCCACTTCATCAAAACCATTTGCTTTGTTTCTTGTGCTGACAATATATTTCCATTCTTGATTATCTGGAAAGCATGTCGAGGACCACCATCTCTACTCACTCAATTATTTACACTGGGGGGATCCGAAGATATGGTATGGAGTGCCCGGAAGTCATGCTACTGCACTGGAGGATGCAATGAGGAAGCATTTGCCAGATCTCTTTGAGGAGCAACCTTTCCTGCTTAATGAACTAGTAAGTAATTAATAGCCAGTTTTAGTTTTGTTTAGAGATAAGTAGCAGATCATGTGGACCTGGTATGACTATGGATATCTCACCTCAACTTTTGTGGTTTGCTCTAGCAATATCATTCCCAGTTTTCTATTTTAACTCCCTCCCTAATCACTTTCAAGCTAGTCTTCTAGAGTCCTAGTCTATCCAAGTACTATTCACCTAGGCAGCATTGAGATTATTTTGGGGTGGCAAGGGAAACCCGCAGTCACTATCCGAGGGCATGCACTGGATAAACCCCACCTTGTGACCCTAGCCGGCAAAGGACCTCAAGGAGGTAAACCAGCCTAGGTTGCCCAGAATTGACCGGCTCAAACCAAGAGAATTGGGATTCGAACTCGTGACCTTGTGGTTACAAGTTTGTATCCTTAGTCATCTTGGCTGGGGCTACCCCAGCATTGAGATTATTTTGGGGTGGCGAGGGAAACCAGCAGTCACTACCCGACTGCGTGCACTGGATAAACCCCGCCTTGTGACCCTAGCCGGCAAAGGACCTCAAGGAGGTAAACCAGCCTAGGTTGCTCAGAATTGACCGGCTCATACCAAGAGAACTGGAATTCGAACTCGTGACCTTGTGGTTACAAGTTTGTATCCTTAGTCATCTTGGCTGGGGCTACCCCAGCATTGAGATTATTTTGGGGTGGCGAGGGAAACCAGCAGTCACTACCCGACTGCGTGCACTGGATAAACCCCGCCTTGTGACCCTAGCCGGTAAAGGACCTCAAGGAGGTAAACCAGCCTAGGTTGCTCAGAATTGACCGGCTCATACCAAGAGAACTGGAATTCGAACTCGTGACCTTGTGGTTACAAGTTTGTATCCTTAGTCATCTTGGCTGGGGCTACCCCAGCATTGAGATTATTTTGGGGTGGCGAGGGAAACCAGTAGTCACTACCCGACTGCTTGCACTGGATAAACCCCGCCTTGTGACCCTAGCCGGCAAAGGACCTCAAGGAGGTAAACCAGCCTAGGTTGCCCAGAATTGACCGGCTCAAACCAAGAGAGCTGGGATTCGAACTCGTGACCTTGTGGTTACAAGTTTGTATCCTTAGTCATCTTGGCTGGGGCTACCCCAGCATTGAGATTATTTTGATCAAAGAAGTTTTGTCAGTTGCCATTGACATTTTTTTATCTTCTTACCTGGGAATGTGTACAATTTTGAACTCTTTGGAGGCGTTAATTCATTTGTGTTTATTTATTTTTGTTAAAGGTTACTCAGTTGTCTCCTTCAGTCTTGAAGTCGGAGGGAGTACCGGTCTACCATGCTGTACAGCACTCTGGGGAGTTTGTTCTGACATTCCCAAGAGCCTATCATTCTGGATTTAACTCTGGGTTCAATTGCGCGGAGGCTGTAAACGTGGCCCCTGTGGATTGGTTAGAGCATGGACAAGTAGCAATCGAGCTCTATAGTAAACAACGTCGCAGAACTTCACTGTCACATGATAAGTTGCTCATAGGTGCAGCAAGAGAAGCCGCCCAGGCACTATGGGAATTATCGTTTCTTGAGAAAGAAAATCCAAGAAACTTGAGGTGGCAGATGGTCTGTGGGCAGGATGGAATATTGACAAAAGCAATTAAGGTAAACAACCAATTGATCCATTAAAGCAAACAACAATCCTTACATATGCGTTTAAGGTTATGCATACATGTGAAAAACTGTATCTTAAAAATGCTTTTTTTAATTCTGGGTTTTGCTCGTTTACAGAAAAGGGTTCAAATGGAAGAGGAAAGGATAAAGCGGCTATCTCCTGTTCTATCTCTTAAATACATGGGCCGAGATTTTGACTTGAAGAGCGAGACAGAATGTTTCGAGTGCTTCTATGATTTGCACCTATCTGCTGCTAGTTGCAATTGTTCCCCGGAAAAGTTTGCATGCCTTGAACATGCAAATCTTATTTGCTCGTGTAATCCAGAAAATAAACTCGTTGTTCTCCGCTATACCTTAGATGACTTCAAAACGCTGGTTAAAGCATTGGAAGGAAACTCCGATGCAATGAAAATGTGGGTTGCCAAGGATTTCTGTGGTGCTCGAGATGCGGGGAAGGATGTTAGAGAGGAATTCGCGAGGTCAGATGGCCAGCCGCCATCTAATTTACGTGCACCTCGCGACATGGCAAATGAGGTTAAAGCTGAAATCCATGCCATAGCTGATGGGAATACTTCTGGGAATGGTCGTGAATTTGATTTGAACGAAAACTGTTTGTCCAGTGATAATGAAGTCAGTCCGCCACAAATGTCCAATAGCTCCAACAACTCCGTTGATTTAGAGATGGTTGACGTTTCAGAATCTACAAGGCCGAAAGGAAATAATTTTTCACTATTCCCGGAAAACAGAAACCTAGGTGCCAATATAAACGCCTCTAGCTCACATGATTCCGAGAATGGAATGAAGTTATTTGGAATCGATCTCTCTGCAAGATCGCTTCCAAGCTTTACGTTTAATGGAGAACAGAAAACAGGAGTTGTTGACAGTTCAAAGGTCGTTTCTCTTCAGAATTCAAGCTTTCAAGTTGAGCCAATCAATTACGGGTCTGTTAGAAAGCAATGGTGTGATAAGAGGACCATATTCCCTAAAGGTACACCATTTTTTAAAGATTTAATTCTGATTTCGACCTTTTCTAACACTATAAACTTTGACAGGATTTCAAAGCCGTGTAAAGTTTTTCAGTGTTTTTGATCCAACGAAATACACCAGTTATATATCTGAGGTTTGTGACGGTGGACTTCTTGGACCTCTATTTAAGGTAAATCTCGGGCCAAAAAACGAAAACCCTTTTGTCAAGTTTTTATCTATGTACAGGCTTGATTGAAATGTTTATGCCCATCCCTCACTTTTTGAGATGCATTTCAGGTGACTTTAGAACACTGTTCTACTATAAGCTATACATGTTCTTCAGCTGAGAAATGCTGGGAAATGATGGTGCAGAGACTGAACAACGAAATAATGAGGCAAACCGTTTTAGGGAAGCAAGGACTCCCCCCGTTGCAAACTGGAGATAGAATTAACGGGCTTGAAATGTTTGGGTTCTTATCCCCGCATATCATTAAGGTAAAAAGTCTCTTTTATATGCTTCGTGTTTGTCCATTCAACACTATCTACTTTTGTTTCCCCATGTGGCTTCTCTCTGTTTGAGACCTAGGACAGATTGAGGCTTTGCTTCTATACGTGGTACTTTGGAATAGAATCCAATCAGTTCGTTAGTCTAACCCATGACTTTATAAACTCATATGTTTTTTCAATGTGGATACTTAACAATTCCCTCAAGTGGACAACTAGACCATTTTGAATCTAACCAGTTGACCACATAAAATTGTATTGGACCTTACCCCTGAAACGAAACCAAAGTGGACCGAACAAGCGGGCTTATGAAAGCTTGGACGCTACCAATACCACAGGTAGACAATCGGGTGAACACAAAGTGGATATAAGAGACTTTGATATATCTTATAAACTAAGATTGGGTCAAGGTCACTCAACTGGGCTATAATGCACATGGGCCAAACCACACTGAAGATTGAATCCAATTAATTAGCTAGTCTAACTCATGATCTTATAAACCCATATGTTCTTTCTCATGTTTCTCAATGTGGACTCTTTACAGAATGGATTAGAGATTTTGTGATCCATCCACCATTTTTGCATTAAACCATCTTTCTTATTTCTGTTTATGTGCAGGAGATTGAATCGCTTGATCCTGACCATGAATGCATGGAGTACTGGAGTCAGAAGCTGCAGCCTCCGGGATTTAGCCAGCACGATGTCAAACCAAGCTCAAATGTCGAGGAAAGAAGCCAAGATTCTGGAGTCGATTTGGCCGCTAAACGAATACTAGGTAGCAATAGTCATTTATCTGATGACAACGTGAAAACTGCGCTGCATAGATTTTTCAGTAAAGCAAATCCACAAGAGTTGGAGATGATGCATAGAGTATTGTGCAGCGGATCAAGTAGCCCGGACTGGAGAACAGCAGTTGCTGTCCTGGATGAGATGCAGAAGAAAGGTGAAACAAAACATAGGGACTAATCATTTCTTTTGTTCTTAAGGTTCATATCTTCAGCTATAGATCCCATTTAAAAAAAAAAAAAAAAAAAAAAGAAAAGCAAAAAGAAAAAAAAAAAAGAAAGAAACTCCCATCATAAAGATATAGAGTTCCTGCCATAGGTTTCAAGCAGATAGCATCATATAGAAGAAAAATGTTAGGCTTTGAGGTCTTCTTTTGCATGTTGCAGAACAATCAATTGTTGTTTTTAGTAATTTTACAGTGTTTTACTTCTCTTCATGTTTGACTATGTACAATAGTTTCAATCTGCAATATGGATGGCCTCATTCTTATGAGATTCAACAAGTTTTTGAAGTGTTATTACTTATTATAGGCATTCACTCTGTTGGGCATTGTTCGGGTTGACCGAGTTTAGTTAATGTCCCTATTTATCACCAATTGATTTTAAGAAGGGGAGATATATACTGGACATGTTCGGTAAATGGCAGATCAACCAAAATTTTGACGGATTCGTCTCTTTAGTGTTTTGACCTTTATCAAAACGCTAAAGATTTTGACGGACTCCAAATTGCACTTAGCGTTTTGAAGAAAGATTTTTCTTTTCTCCAAAACACCCCTGTATTTAAAAAAATAAAATATTTACTATGGAGTCATTTCGGCTCCGTGAATGCAAGAGTCAGTTTGGCTGGCTCACTGCTTGCCCATCAATGGATGTACAAGCTTTATGTTTAACTTGGAGCCTCCTCAAGGCTCTCATACCACTTTTCCTACATTGGCAAAATCGGTTAGCTCCCCTTATGTTTTTTTTTTTTTTTAATTTCTTTATAATTTCTTTTATTAAATAATAATAATTATTATTATAGGCATTCACTTTGTTGGGCATCATTCGGGTCGACCGAGTTTAGTTAATGTCCCTATTTATCATCAATTGATTTTAAGAAAAGGAGATAAAATATTGGACATGTTTAGTAAATGGCAGATCAACCAAAATTTTGACAGATCCGTCTCTTTATTGTTTTGACCTTTGTCAAAACGCTAAAGAAAGTGTTTGGTTATTCAGTGGTTTGCTCCAAACCGCTGAAAATGCAAACGCTGCAATTTGCAGCGTCTGCACTTAGCGTATTGAATAAAGGTTTTTCTTTTTTCCAAAACACCCCTGTATTTTTACCCAAAAAAAAAAAAAAATGTTTACTGTGGAGTCGTTTCGTCTCTGTGAATGCAAGAGCCAGTTTGACTGGCTCACTGCTTGGCCACCAACGGATATACAAGCTTTATGTTTAACTTGGAGCCTCCTCAAAGCTCCTATGCCACTTTTCCTACATTGGCAAAATTGGTCAGCTCCCCTTATGTTTTATTTTTTTAATTTCTTTTATTAAATAATAATAATAATAATAATATTAATAATAATAATAATAATATTATTATTATTATTATTATTATTATTGTTATTATTATTGTTATTAGTATTAGTATTAGTATTATTATTATTATTATTATTATTATTATTATCATTATCATTATCATTATCATTATCATTATCATTATCATTATCATTATCATTATCATTATCATTATCATTATCATTATCATTATTATTATTATTATTATTATTATACCATTTAAGTCATTTTACATGTTAATCGCTAACATAAACAGTTAATTTTACCAAACATTTTTTACCAATCACTAATGCAATTCACTGGTCAAACCTGCTAATATAATTCGCTATTTGCTAACCGCTAACATAATCTGCTAACCTCTAATTGCCAAACAAGGCTGTTAATCGTGAATTTTTTTCTCATGTTTCTTTAATTTAACTAAACATTTATAGATACAGTAATTTTTTGTTTTTTTTTTTAAATTTAGTTTTAATCTCTGAGTTATAAAATAATAGTATTAGTTTTATCTCTAGTTAACATGGTGTTGAAAAAGCACTCCTAATTAGTCACTAAGGTGACATATTTAGTCATTTTGATGAATGTCATTATTTTGAATGAAAAAACGTTAAAGTATTTATAGCATGAGTTATAGTCGATGACAATTTAATAATTTTTCATTACTACAAATATTTCTTTCAATTATTAACAATCTATTCTTACATTATGAATACACTAAACCATAACATGTACATGTTATCTTCCATCCAAAATTGACTAAATCATCTATAAAGATCATCTCAAGTGTGGAAATTACTAGGACCAAAAGAAACACGACTTGCAAGTTTCAAAATTTTAAATTGTAAATTATGGTTTTTGTTAATAGCATTTATATTTGGGCAATGATCATTCAAAGTACTTGATTGTGAAAATGAAAAGTACAATGGTAATCCCTCTCAATTAAAAAAGTATTGAACTGCATCAATTTGTGGAGGAATAGTTTAAGGATTAATATTTGATACACCGCCAGTGTATAGATGCTATACACTGGTGGTGAATGAGGAGATGACACATCATTAAAGAATAAAATCAATGTTAATCGGGTCCTTTTTTGCAAAATATCTAAGACTTGTATTCTTTTAGGAAACTCTTTTATTTATAATTAACAAAATATATCTACTTTCCAAAACATATTTATTACTTAATTATTATATATTTAATTATCTAATTAGAAATAATGAAAACCATTCTTTTATTTTTAATTATCACGTATCACAAATATTAATCCTGTACGTATCACTTATACTAATAATAATAATAATAATAATAATAATAATAATAATAATAATAATAATAATAATAATAATAATAATAATATCATTCCTGTAAAAAAAAATTCAACATACATTCATTATCTAATTATTTCTTCTTTTGTTTTAAAAAATTATTTCTAAATTATTATATTTATAACTAAATTACAACCTTAGTCACAATTAGAAATAATTGTCACATCTTGTAAGAATATATATATATATATATATATATATATATATATATATATATATATATATATATATATATATATATATATATATATTCAATAATGTATAAAATCAACACTTAATAAAATATTATGTAATAGTCAAATTATATCTTAAAACTTATTAAAAAGTTATAATGTAATACACTCCATACAACAATATCCAATAATGTAAAAAATTAAATTTGCAAACTAGGACGATGAAACATAAAACGAGCCACATTTCTTTATGTCTTCATTATTCTCATCAAAATCAGTTCTTTTCATTTGTCCCAATTGGCGATTGTTGTCCATCTGCAATTAAATTCTACAATAAGAGATTAGAGAATTATTATTATGAACATTAAATAATATTTAAAAATAAAAAATTTAAATGGAACTATAAAATAAGTTCATACTACATACCATATTTTTATTTTTCAGTGTACAAGTATGCTTGGTATGCCCTTTCTTTTTGCAAGTTGAACATGTAACTCCATTACTTTTAAGCTCTAAAGCTCCTTTCATTCTGATAGACTGAGGACGACCTTTAGTAGTCACACGAGGAGGATCGCGCATTGCTACATTATTATCATCATCATCTTGATGACTTATGATGCTTGTCAAACAACCAGTGCTACTAGTTATGCCATCATCAATCTTCAATGCATCTAACTTTTTGAATAAACATTGCATGCCTTCTATTGTGGTGTCATAATGCTTTTTTGAACGTGAAACTTTTTCAGAAAGTTGTAATGAGTGAACCATGATATTATTAAACAATGTTGTTGAACACATATTGACATCACTCATCTCTTCTTTATTTGATGTGCTTGTAATTTCTCCCTTTTTAGCATCTGTTGTCCACCTTTTTAAAATGTAGTGCTTCGGTAAAGAGTACACATTTTTCTTGATAAGAACCATCAACTGATGTCTACAAAGGATGCCCAAAAATTCAAACATGTGACATGAGCACTCTATGGTTGTTGACGAACTCATGAATGTCACTATGTACTCTGATTTTTCTTTGTCAAACTCATGCACCCTATATACAGACTCATGCTCAATAGTAATAATTTTTTTTGCAACAAATTGCTGAGAATGAATCAATTCGTCTTGAAACATTCTAAACCTCTTTCTTGTATAAACATTTGAAGCTTCTTCCTCCATTGGGTACAATGTCTTTAAGATAGGTTTTGAATTCAATGTTTTGAAGGTTTTCTCCCTTTCTTTATTGTACCTTGCGTCAAGAGCCTTGTCATATTGAACAACAAACTTACTTATTGGTGTATTAGCATTTATATAATCTTTAAAGTACTTATTCATACTTTCACTTCTTTGAGTAGTAGACATTCCAGCACAAAAACTAGTAAGTACATAAGCAGGAATCCATTTTTCACGAATGGAATACAACTTCTCAAGCCAACTATTTCATCGTAAACCATACTTGTCAAGAATTTTTTCCCATTCTACTTCAAAGTCATTCGGGATATATATCCTATGGATACAATGTGAAAATTGAAACTTAAAATCATCAAACTTATGATAAACATGGCTAAGATTTTTAGGAAATTTTTTCTCAATATGCCACATGATGATGTGCAGTATTGGCAAGACCTTTGCAATTGCAGTAGTTATAACTGTATCTTATATCTGTAATTATTGTTTTTGGATGGCATCCATCCATTGCTCCTAACCAAGTATTCAATAGCCAAACAAATGCTTCCACTGTCTCATCCCATAATAAAGCACAACCAAATAAAATGGACTGGTGATGGTGATTGACTCCAGTGAAAGGAACAAATGGCATTTTATACCTATTTGTCAAATAAGTTGGGTCAAAAGTCACAACATCTCCAAAAAATTTATAAGCCACTCTAGACCTTGAATCTACCCAAAAACAATTCGCTAGTTGACCTTCTGTGTCCATTTGTATTGCATAAAAAAATCCTGGATTTTTAGATTGACACTCCTTAAAATAATTCAACATTGCTTGTGCATCTCCTTTCTCAAGTTGCTTTTGCCTTTTGTTACTTAAATAATTTTGAATATCTCGCTCAGTACAACCGACCCTATCTATTCCTCCAGATTCAGTAACCAAAACTGACATTATTTTACTAGGACGAATTCCAGATTCATCAAGCACGTCAATCAAATTTCTTTGAGATTTTGTCCTCTTTCTATGAACTCGATGAAATCGAGCACTACTAGAAGAAGCAAGCACATGATTATGATCTCTAGTAAATTTAGATATTATCCATTTGTCTTCGTCTTTTCTAGATACATAAATCATGGCTTTGCATCCCATGCGTGTTTCATCAGATGGAGGTTTTTTCTTATTGTCTCGCTCTAAATATTTTTTTGCACGGTAACCTTCTTTTGAACAAACAAACTCTTGTCCAATAACCATTTGATTCTTTCTAGACTTTTGTATGCGGTTTTTGCGAATTTCAAAACCTTCTTGTTTTGCATAATTAGTATAGCACATTAAAGCATCATCTAGTGATTGAAACTCCATTCCAATACATAACTCTATTGTCTCATTATTCACATCACTCTGCACTGGCATTTTGTTCAATCTCAACTATATTAAATTCACCACTATTCACTAATTCATCATGATTGCTTTCACTCAATTCTGTAGTAATTTCACAACCATGATCTTCTTCAATTTCAACTATATTATGGTCTTTATTATCATGGAAAGTAGCCATCATTAATCTATAAAGAAATATATAAATGGATTAGAACACAAGTAAACCCATGAATAGGAGCATATTTCAGTTTAAAGACTATTGTCACCAAGTACCAAAATAGTAAAAAGAGAAAACATATGAGAGGTGAAAAATATAGTCATTACAATGTTCATCATTGTTAGCCACTAACAAAATTATACATATTATGCTCCTAAAATTGGAGACCCAAAACGCATAAATCAAGTTCCAAACTCAATCTTTCCACTTTATATCAAAACTATAGTTTTTTAGAGTTTACAAATTAAAATAATAATAATAATATTATTATTATTAATAACTTACAAGAGGCATTCAAAAAAAAAAAAAAAAAAAAAAACTTACAAGAGAATTTCAACAATAAAAAATAGATATAAAAAACAACTTACCTGAAGAGAACTCTTTACTAATAGAATACTGATAAAGATTCAGACAGAGAAAAACGATGACAGGTTGGGTTCTTCTAACAGAGAAAATTTGGATTTTGATGAATATATTTTCTTACAAGATGTTGCAATTGTTTCTAATAGTGACTAAGGTTGTAATTTAAATTTAGGAGTTTAGAGGTTTAAATAGATTTAGGAGTTAAGATACATATAGAAAATTAGATGATTTTTGTTAATTAAAATTAAAGTATTGTTAGTTATAAATATAATAATTTAGAAATAATTTCTTAAAACAAAAGAAGAAATAATTAGATAATGAATGTATGTTGAATTTTTTTACAGGAATGATATTTAGAAATTTATTATTATTATTATTATTATTATTATTATAAGTGATACGTACAAGATTAATATTTGTGATACGTGATAATTAAAAATAAAAGAATGGTTTTCATTATTTCTACTTAGATAATTAAATATATAATAATTAAGTAATAAATATGTTTTGGAAAGTAGATATATTTTGTTAATTATAAATAAAAGAGTTTCCTAAAAGAATACAAGTCTTAGATATTTTGTAAAAAAGGACCCGATTAACATTGATTTTATTCTTTAATGATGTATTATCTCCTCATTCACCGCCAGTGTATAGCATCTATACACTGGGCGGTGTATCAAATATTGACAAACATTCATTTGAGTTATAAGGAAAAAAAAAAAAAAAAAAATCAAACTGTAAATACAATTTTGTCATTTTTATATTAATATTGTTTAGGTTTCAAACCAAAATAATTTTTTCCATCAAAATAAAGACTAGATGTCATACCTTAAATATTAAACACTTTGTGCTCATATGACATCTATGTGGTTCTCCTTGACGGAAGGTCACAGGATTAAACCTTGGTGGTGGCGACTGACGTATTGACCAATTATCTTGTAATAGAGTCAATAAAAAAAAAAAAAAAAAAAAAAAAAAAAGAGTTAATACCTAAAATCGTCCTCGACTATAGTGATTTTTCTCAATTTCGTCCTAAACGACTTTGGTGACCTAATATCGTCCTAGACTTTTGTGTTTCGCTCAATTTAGTCCCAGACTTTTGTGTTTTTGCTCAATTTAGTCCCTCATTTGTTATTCTGTCCATTTGGTGTTAAATAAATAGACAATTCAGTAATTTTAATATTGACATCTCTTTACTCATAGACATGTGAACTGCGAAATCCATTTTTTTTACGAATTACTCCCAGAATTACTCCTAAAACTGCGAATATAAAATTTGATTTGCAGGTCCGGTAGTAATTCTGGGTGTAATTCGTACAAGACAGAGGAATTTCGCACTTCACAAGTTGAAAGTAAAGAGAGATCAATATTGACATTACTGAATTGTCCCTTTATTTAACACCAATTTGACGAAATAACAAATGGAGGACTAAATTGAGCGAAACACAAAAGTTTGGGACGATATTAGGTTACCAAAGTCGTTTAGGACGAAATTGGGAAAAATCACTATAGTCGATGACGATTTTGGGTATTAACTCTAAAAAAAATGTGATACCTTAATGACTATTAAAAGTACTATCACACCTCATTATTAATTAATTAGAAAGTAAAATAATGCAATTTTCCTTCTCTTTTTCTTCTTTTTTTTTTTTAACAAATTTTAACCAAGAATTTGTTTGCTATAATTTTTTTAATAGAAAAAATGTTAAATATGCCTTCCAACTTTATACAAGAAGGACAATTAGACCTCTAAACTTTTAAAAGTTACAATTAAACACTCTAATTTGTCATTTTGGTGCATTTAGACTCAATAATTGATTATCCACATGAAATAATTGGTTAATTGAACTCTAGCGGTGAAATTGACGACCAACGACTGGCGAACGGTCGTCAATTTTTATTATCTATGAAGAAGAAAATTAGTAGTCGCCTTCTTCAATCTGAAGAAGGCAACCGGACGCATATCGCCTTCCATCTTAAGAAGGTGATTAAATCAATAACCTGATTATTGATAAATTGAATTTATTTGATCGATTTAATAAGTTGAGATATTTAATTGCACCTTTCAAAAATTTAAAAGTCTAATATCTTATAGATGGCTTAATTTACCATTTTTTTTTTGTTTTGTTTTGAAGGGTACTTTTTTTTTTTTTTAATTAATTAAACTAATGTGTACAAACTGTATATTGATCTTCTACTCCGACTATGCTGCCTGTAAGTTTCGTGCTTGCTTAAGCAAGTAGTCTTCTCTGTTGCATTCCAAAAGATTACATTTTACAGAAAAAGAAGCCGACCAATTCGGATTCAAATCGGATCTGCCCTTCGGGTTGGAAACCCCCACAACTCTCATCACACCCATGGCTTCTTCCGATCACGCAAAGTTGCTCTCCAAAGCGGATAAACTGTACACTCTCTCTTCCTCTCTCTGTACATTTCATATACGCTACTATAGTGTTATGGTGATCACTCGTTAATTATTCATCTCGATCAATTCTAATTCTGAAGAAATTTTCATTTTAAAAAAACACCCACACATACAAGAATGTAAATTATAGGACGATTGTTTTGATTTCTTTTGAAGGAATTTTATTTCCTTCAAATGCCCGATTGAAATCTCTCTGGTTCTCATGTCTAGTAGCATTTAATTTATGTTTATGCGAAAAGTCATTCTTTAATTTGTTTTTGCTTAAGTTGTGGCATTCTGATTACTATTATTACATGTATGAATCAGCAATCTTAAGAGACAATACTGAGTATCCTTGGATCTTATGCCATCAGTGATGAATTAGTTGCATTTATCAGTTGTATTGTTCATCTCTGTAGAACAAAACTGAGTTTTACAAGGTGGACTGCTGATTGGAAGAATGCTACCAGTTTGTATGAGCAGGCAGGTATTGTCATACGTTTCTACTCTTGAGGATAAAGACTAAGGCATAAGTTGGACATTACTGTATATTTGCAATTTGTTTATGTGACTCTTTTCTTTCAGCTAATGGATTTAGGCTCGCAAAAAAGTATGAGCAAGCAAAAACAGCATTTGAGAAAGCTTCAAAAGGACAAGAGATGCTGTCCTCGTATCCTGCTCACTATATTTAGTTTCCCATCAAATTTTTTTCCTTGTATGTTATATTTCTCTTGTTCCTCTTTTGAATCCCAAGCATCCTTGACAAGTGAAGGCCTTGGGATGCAGCCAAACTTATGGAATCTGCTGCCGCCATGGCAAAGGAGTTAGGCAATTGGCGTGAAGTTGCTGACTTTTATAGACGGGCATATGAATTGTACAGTGAGTGTGGAAGGGCACAACCTGCATCTGATGCTCTTGCTAAAGGTGCCCGGTATGCTTCTGTTGGACACTCTTCCAATCACGTTTTGGTTCCTTGTATTTAATCTTCCTTTGCTAAGCATACTTTTAAGTTACTAATGGCATCCTACTTTGTTGTGGTGGGTTATCATGGTGTATATTTTCTTTACTCATTTTCTGTTCACTACTTAAAAAGGTCATTTCTATTCACTAGGCATTAAGAGGGTGTCACTGATTTGCAGCACACCCCATACAACTTTCAGCCAATCTAAGAAATGGGTGAAACAGGGCTGCGAATCCTCTTTACACCTCAGAAAAGTTCTTTCAAAAAACAATTCTCTAGACTATTGTTTTAGAGTTCCTCAAAAGTTATGATATTTCCCTTTGGGGAGAAGTAACCAAAAGAGGCTGTCAGGAATATCTGAAATATAAAGATTCACTTTTCTGATTGTGATCAGACCTTGATGCCATGCAGCTAATGCCTCCTTCACTGAATAAGGCATACCCTAGTAAAGATTTCGTACCAACTAGGCAACTAATGTAAATATTAAATCCCTGCTTAAAATGGGATGATTCTTACAGAATGCACTCCATTATTAGCTGCAGAAGAAACAGAACTAGAGATTATTAGTATGGGATGTCTGTTAAGGATGCACTGGGAGAAAATCGTTTAAGGTTCTTTTTACTTTTTCAAACTTGTGGATGATCTAGTTAGCAAGAATGATTATATAGAAGATAAGGGAAGACTTGCTTGTATTGAAGTTTTTAAATAAAGATACGCTCAATGGCTCATGACAGATGAAGCACTGTAGGCCATATCCTTGGGCCCTGCTAGATTAGGGTTAAAGCTTAGCTGTGCTGAAGATCAAGGCTTTTCTAAAATTTAGTTTAATGTTGCTTTACTATTACTCATTTCTTGTTCCATCCCAATCATTGAAGCACTAAGTCACTAACACTAATTTTGGGGCCATCTATTTGTCTCACTCCTTTGACAAAACCACACTTGGACATGCATTTTCCCTTTTTTTCCTTTTTTGTTTTGATGTGGCCAGATAAAGGTGAACCCGTAGCCATAGCTTTCTTTTATGGCTGTATTATTTTGAGTGCTGCTTTTGTTGATTATGTATCTTTCTAATTTTTGTATTTTCTTTTATCTTTCCCCTTTGGAAATTGAATGTTCAGTCCATTACATGTGTTGAGTTTTTTTTTTCAAGCAATTGTTGTAATGTACTAAAGTAAAAAATTATAAATAATGAAATGATGTGCTAAACTAAATGTGTTCAAACCCTAGCCCCCACCCCCCCCCCCCCCCCGCCCCACAAATAATAATAATAATGATAATAATATTATTATTAAGGAGTAACTATAGAGTTACTAAGGTAGTCCTAACTGTCTCTATTACAATGTCGTATATGTAGTATTGTAATAGAGTCAATAGTATTAAAAAAAAAAATAGGTAGTCCTTGTTGAATTTGGAAGATGGAATGGCCTGGCAGGTGGTATTAGGCTGAAGCAATATGAAGAATCAAGACTAGGAAATGAATATAAAACTGAAATTATATTGGTATTCTCTCTGTTTCTAATACAGAAACACAGTACATATATATACACAAATACATAACTGTAAGTAACTACCCATAATTGACACCTATTCATAAACAGACACAACCCTATAGATAAACCTAACCCTTTAGTTTTCAACACTCCCCCTCAAGCTGGAACATCTAGAAGTTCCAAGCTTGGATTAAAACATACACTCTACATTACAAATGAAGATTAAAAGCAGCTAGAGAATAACAGTGTTGGATGGCTTCGGAGGAACAATGCTATAAACAACCCTTGGGAATGAAGGCACCAGGGCGAAGTTTGTCACAAACAACCTTGGGAATGAAGTCACCAAGGGCGAAGATTAACACGAACACCCTCACAGCAACATAAGCATTCTAGGATTTGCCAATCAACAATCTCCATCAAGAATGGTAGAGCAACCAAATCATGAGCAGCAAAGGGGATGTAGTAGAGCCCATAGATTGTTGTATGAATACCGAGAAAACCACATGATTGTTGTTTATACCTCTTATAGGATAAGTGAATAACAAAAGAAGCTTTCGAAAATAAACAAGGTGCCAAACATGAAAACCCTAGGGATTAAGTATGGTATACAGAATATAAAGAAACAAATACGGTTATACTAAAAACACCCCGGAAAGAGGTTTGGAACCAACCCAAAAAGCCTTCAAACTTCACCAAAAGGTCCAAGGGCAAAACAACAATCTGGAATTTTCACCGGAGAATACATCACAAGGAAAAATACAACTTTGATGTTTGAAATACCCTAGGAAAGTAGGCTCTGATACCATGTTGAATTTGGAAGATGGAATGGCCTGGCGGGTGGAGAATAATACCACCTGCCAGTTAGGCGGAAGCAATATGAAGAATCAAGACTAGGAAATGAATATAAAACTGAAATTATATTGGTATTCTCTCTGTTTCTAATACAGAAACACAGTACATATATATACACAAATACATAACTGTAAGTAACTACCCATAACTGACACCTATTCATAAACAGACACAACCCTATAGATAAACCTAACCCTTTAGTTTTCAACATAACTGTCCAATCATCTAGTTAATTATTTTTACTAGGCTTGATTGGGCAGTCATACTTGAAGGATCTCTTTTTGCCCTTGTCTCTCTCAACCCTCTTGGACCATGGATCCTCAACCCAGCCATCCAGGTGCCTTTGATCATATATTCATATCTCCTATAACTCTTCTCTACAAGGTTGTAAAAGGGCTTATTGGGCGGTGGATGGGCGCCTAGTCACCGCCTAGGTTCCTTAATAATATTTATTTAATGTTTTATTACATTTGATAAAACAATAAAGCACTAAAGCCTAACCCTAGCTCAAAACTTGAAAGTCTAGCCCAAAGCCTAAAAGTTTAGCCCAAGCCCAAACACTCCAAAGACTAAAAATCTAACCCTAATTTCAAGTTTCAAAATTTCATATTTCCACCGATAAAGCACTACCATCACTCTTCAACTTCATCAACGGTGATGAGTAGATGACTTCCAAGCGGCGATATCGAGTTGCAACTATGGGCTTTGACACGCGAAGGAAATCCAATCGTCTGACAATGCTAGGGGCTCTGTGAAGGCGATGGGTGAGGCGGCGAGCTACGCCTATGATGGGCAACCAAGTGATGGGTGATTGCGAGGGTGCAAACTCCAATGATGGCAGTGGCAACACACAACGGAATATGACCAACTTGTCGACTAGTTGGTCAACTCGGCCGACTAGTCGGACGGCCGTCTAAATGGGGGCCTACATCAGAATACGGCAATACGCATCGGCCTAGGGGCGCCTAGTGCCTAGGCTCATTTTTGCAACATTGCTTTTCTATTCAATCAAATTACATCCTCTTGGTCTCTTTCCTTGTATGTCTCAATCTTTTTCTCCACTTTCCCATTAAAATATAAAAGTCGTGATTTATTAGGTTTGGTTTAAATGTGTATGTTGAAATGGGGATTGGGTAAAAGGGTCAAAGGGATTGTTTTTGGATTTTGGTTATGATTCTCACCACAAACTTGGTTTTAAAGTAATAAAAGAAAATAGGGTTAGACGCCACAAGTGGGTTTACACTTGATAAGTCAAGAAATCACCATGATTTATTCATGGAAAAAAACTCGCATACGAGTTTCCAAAAACTCATGGTTTTCTATTTCCAAAATACTTTTTAAATCCCAATTACAAACTAAAAATGGTGGCTTATTTATAGCCCATCAGCCGTAAATACACCACATGATTAAGATTATTAATGTTTACAAATTAAATCTAAACTAAAGATAGACAAAGGCTAGTGGAAACAAAACTCCTAAACAGATTAAAATTCTATCTAATCTAGAATTCCAAGCCACCAAAAACCTCAACAAATTAGTCCTCTTATGTGCAACTCTATCCAAATTGAATCCCACGTGCATAGTTTAGTCCAAATTAGCCATGGTGATTTTTGCAAGCATTGACCCCTTTTTGTGCCATTTGAACCCAAATCAATCATAATCTTCCATTATTTATTCTAGGAATTGGAAAGAACAAGACACCAATTTCACACCAAAATCCCTCCATATCACAGAATTGTGCTGCCACCTATTAATTAAATTTAAATAAAACAATGCCACCCAAAAGGTTTTATTCCTTTCTAACAACAAACTCAAGCTTATGCCTTACCCCACCATATTTGCAACATTCCCTCCCTCTTTGAGGGGATTCGTCCTCGAACTTTGATAAAAAAGCATGGCTAACAGTGTTCACAATGCCACACTCCTTCCCTCTTTGCCCTTGTTTTCTGTTCCTTATCTAATATCTACCAAAATGTCCCTTTAACTAATTTTTGTTAGTCATTTGTTGGCTCAAATGATTAGTTGGCAGATACATTGACTAAATCTCATATGGGCCTAGGATTGAATTCATTTAAAACAAGCTTGGGGCTTATGATATACATGCTTAACTTGTGGGGACTGGGGAGTGTTGAATTCCTAGGGTTGGAAGGTTACTATCTTCTCACTAAGCTAGATTGGGTAGTCTAAGGGTCTCTACCACTTGTATGTATATATTAGTCCACTGTAAATTAAGCTTTTCTTATTACATATCTTTTTCTTCTCCTTTTCATTCAACAATAACAATATCTTGGCCTAACTCAGACTGTACCTTTTGTTTTCAAATTTATTTTGTTAGAGCCTTGGAAGATGCAGCCCCGGATGAAGCTGTTCAACTCTACACTGAAGCCTGCGCTGCTTTGGAAGAAGATGGCAAGGACCAAATGGCATTTGATCTCTATCGTGATGCGTCAAGGGTTTATGTAAAGCTTGAGAAGTGAGATATTACTCCCTCTAGTTCACCTGATCCTGCCACTCTCCACTTAACATGCTTATTTTTTTTTTGACGAGAACTTAACATGCTTATTAAAAAATAGAACATATGGATTCTCATTCTTTGAAGACATCAGAACCCAACATGGAATAAAAGTAGTATTAGATGATGTCTTTGAGTACTAGAAAGTACAAAGCATTTCCAACATGAAACTGTACAGAGGAGTGTTTCAACAATAGCAGAATAGTTTATATTTACAAAACTGACCAATTCCAATGGGACAAACCAAAAGTAAATTTGGCAACTTCAAGTGAAAAGGAGGGTGGGGTGGGAATTTGGTAAAATATTTTCTTGGAAGTTAAAAGTTAATGGTCTATGGTGATTTTTGTATTAATGGAGTAATATATTTCTAATTTTAAATGGTCATCACCCAGTTGAAGAAACTGTGCACATAACTTAATGCTTTATATATTTGAGAATAAATTGCTCCATGTACTGATGATCAGTTATTGTTGATTTGGACTGACTATCTACAGGTATGGAGATGCTGCAACTATTCTTTTGAGATTGGCCTTGGCAGCTGATAAGTGTAATGCAACTCATAGCCAATGCAAGGTCTCAAAGCTTTCTAATTTATATTGATTGATATCTGTGCAAGTCATCTGCCGCATTTTCTGTGCGCACTGCGCATATCCACACTTTTATTTTATCCATATTTCTATTTCAAATTGATACTGTTGTCAACACGTTCATCTATTCAGTGGAGAATAATCAGATTTCTCAATGATAATATTCATGCATTTGGTTCTGTTGACTCCATTTATGAGACAGCAACTGTGCTCTTATCTTTCATGATGGAGAGAAGGTGCTTAACTGCCAAATATATGCATGCATGTTGGCTAGCTTGGAATACGTTTATGACTTTTCTGCAGTTCTTTTGTTAATGACTTATTATTGAATCCACTCTATGACTAATGATAACACAGTTTTAGGATTGCTTGAACTCTTTCTTACAGATAGTTAAATTTCTAAATGAATTTATTTGGTACAGGCATACCTCAGTGCAATCATTGTCTACCTATATACTCATGACTTCAAGGAAGCTGAAAAGTGCTATAATGATTGTTGTCAGTAAGTTTCAAGCTTGCATCACCTCTCAAATAAATGAGTGTAATCATTATTTCAGCATTGGAATGGGAAATAAGAGACAGTGAGCACAATTCTTTCACTTCCACTATTGCAGACCCACACTAGAAACCTGGCTAAAGTTCCTAAAACACCATCTTGATGAGTCGGAATTCTATCAAAACTATTTTTGCAAGACTAGGAAAAAGCTAGTTGTATCATCTATAAATCATGGCATTTCTCTTTCCTTTTCAGGGTTGAAACCTTTTTGAATAGCGATCAAAGTCGCTGTGCTAGCAAGTTTCTCTCTGCATACAGAGAAGGTGATGAAGAAGAAATCAAGCGCGTTGGTCAGTCAAGTATAGTTACAAATCTTGATCACACGGTAACTCAATTCTGCTGAACTTTAGATATAAATTCATGATATATTCATCTTTTATTTAAGACTAGTCATTGTGTTCTTTATCGTAAAGTGAGCTGTTGCATTTCGGTGTGCTATTGATGCATGCTTCTACTTATTGACCAATGTTAAGCGTACACTCCAAAACCTGTGCAGATTGTTAGGCTTGCAAGGAAACTACCAACAGGGGATGTGAGTGCATTCAGAAGTGGCACGACAAGGGACAATGAAGAACAGCTTGATGAGGATGATCTTACCTAGTCTTCATTTCAATGAATACATCTGTCATTTGTGTACCATTTTCTGGATTGCTTGGATAAAGCCTTGTGACTTGCTGTTTTATGATTTTGGTTGCTTGAATATCGTGATAGATATGAAATGATCAAGCACTGTAATATAAGCCAGTATGATAAACTCCACAGATTGGAATACTTGCACCATGGTTATTGACTTTTTTATTTGTTTCATATAAACAGCCAACCAGGGAACTTTATTTCCCAAATGTTGGTAAATAATTATTGGTACATTTGGTAAGTGAGATTGTCTTATTTTTACTTATTTGGTACAACAATTTGATTTGATGATCACACCATGAGGTAGGTTTAAGCCCTTTTGATAGCCTGGGTGTGGTTGAGGGGAAGAGATTTGTTCATATTTAAGTCTTTAACCAAATATCAAGGGGTTTGATCTTTGACTTTGGGTATGGAGCAGCCTTAAATCTCCAGGCCAGTTGTTCTACTTAAAAGAAGTGTTTACAATTCAGTGAGAGAATTAGTCAATGTATCCAGTGAAAACTCTAAGTACACCCAGAAGAGGAATAGCCTTCCAATTTGGTCGTGGGCAAGATTTTTTTTTTATTTTCTTTTTTTAATATTCTCCTTGTTAGGCTTGCAAATCAGAAAATGTCATATTTGATTTGACATTTTCCAATTAAAGTAAAGCTTACACTTTAATTTTTAAAAAATAAAACAAAATTTTAATATTATTATAATATTATACTAGTATTATATAAGAGTGAGTTTGAATTACAAGTATATTGAGAAAATAATGGTGAATTGTAATTATGATGATAGTAGACACTAGACATTAATTCTGTTGCAAATAAATGTGTACATTGTTAGAGAAATTGTATTATGATAAATACATTTTTATCCTTTATAAACTTGTAATTATCCTGAAACTAATGTATTATATTTTGTCTTTCTTTACTTTTTACTCTACATTATTATGTCTCTTACTTTCCTAATATGGAAAAGATACTACGATTCACGTGAAGATACGTTTGGTTTTACAACAAATACATTATTTTTTAAAGTGAGAATATTTCAAGATAAAAACCTAATTAAATAATTGTGATAAAAGATTAGAGATTAAATAATTCTCCAAGAATAATAAGCATATACCTTACTAATGTTGCATAGTTAAGATAAAGGTAACAATTATCAGCACATAACAATACTAGAACAAGCAAGAGAGAGGAGAAGTAGTTTTATGTTAAGCAGATTAATACTCATAGTGATTCATGAAGGCAGTAAAAGTTATATCTACATTTGGACACATCTTTACAGAGCTAATAACTCAAAAAATTTGGGCATACAAAAAATACAAAATAACAAGATGAGAAGAAGTATCAATCAAGCACTAGTTGTGTTATACGAAATTTTGACAATGACAGACAAAGGAATGTTTACAACATGGCCATGGTTTCCAAACAACCCGATCCTTCCAAAACTCGGGCTGCTGTTGTTCATAGTCGCGTTAAACGATATGGTCAAGTTCAAACTCTCCCCGCTTCCTACACAAAACCGCGTTGGCGTTACCTTCACCGAAGCCCCGTAAGGCGCACTCCACCCAACAACATATGATTCGCTGCCACCCACATTAGTCAGGGTTCGTTGAACCACTCGGGATTGGTTCAGCCTGGCAATTGTGATCGAGGGCATGTTGAGGTCCATGCCAGTCAAAGTGGAGGTGCCACAGCTCTCGCTCGTGTAGTTCAGAACCACAGGGGTGGATCCGTTGATGCCACACAGAAATGACATATAGTCATTGTAGCCTACAAGTTGGGAATGTTAAATCTTGAAAAAAAAAAATTAATTAAAAAAATTGAAAGGAATAATTTTAAATCTTGGGGAGGGTGGTAAATAACTAAATAATGGTTATATCATGAACATAGGTCTGTATGGGAACATTGACTCACATTATACACAATAATAATATCATAATGTATCAAACAATCCCTAATTTCCCCCTTTAGATTCTTCTTTTTTAAAAAAAAAAACTTAGTGACTTACTTGAATCAAGAATAAGCCCTGGATCCAATGCCGCAGTTGCATTCACGAAACCACTTCCCATATCAAAAGGTGTTGCAGGAGATTGGTTCACGTCGGGGTTAGCATACGCACGCTGGGCCAGTATGGGGCCTCCGCCTTTGTCATACACAGATGCTGTTGTCGAAAGTACAGATCCAATAGCTGCAGGAGTGAACGTCGGGAACTTCTGCTTGATCAAGGCTGCCAGACCAGCGACATGTGGAGCAGCCATGCTTGTTCCAGACATCATTGCAAAGTTCTCGCCTAAAAGTGTTTCATGGACTCTTGGTCAGTTAATATTGACAAGAGAGACACCATTGCATGGCCTTAATGATTATTGAAGCTACAACTACAAGTTTGTTTTGTATCCCATAATGTTGCAATCATTAGTGGGTGGACCATGGTCCACACAAGTTGTGTAGATCATATTGTCTACTGTAAAATCATGTACATTCAGTACAAAAATAATGTACATTGTATTCAGGGGATGTACATTATTTTTGTTCTGAGTGTACATTATATTGTATAATGTACATTCAGTACAAAAATAATGTACTTTTTGTTATGATCCACATAACATTGTGTTGGACCATGGTCCACACAATAATTTGCCAAAATGTTGGGCAGAGGCCAGTAACGAGCCAAGTCCAGCAATTGGTGGCTAGGAGGATTGTTGGGCGGAGGCTTGTAAAGGGCTAAGTCCAGCACCCAATCTCTCGAAAATGTGGTGGTGGTATATAAAGAAATAAAGTTGTGCCTTTGCCGTGAGTTATAGCTTTTGGTGTAGTGGTAAGCCTTTGATCCTAACAAGTGGTATATGTGGTGACAGTATATAAGGAAATAAAGTTGTGCCTTCGCTGTGAGTATAGCTTTTGGCGTAGTGGTAAGCGCTTGATCCTAACAAGTGGTATAATGTGGTGGCGGTATATAAGGAAATAAAGTTGTGTCTTCGCTGTGAGTTATAGCTTTTAGTATAGTGGTAAGCGTTTAATCCTGACACAAAAGTCTACCTAGAAACTCCATGGAGTCGGTTCCGCCAGAGCTCCAAGCTGCCCATATTGAATTTCCAGGAGCAACAACGTTTGGTTTTAGGATATCTGCATCATTGAGAGAATTGTCTTCCGGATCTGGCCCCCGAGCAGAATAAAACATAACCTTTGGAGCAGATAAGCTGAAATTTGCTTTAATTCCCCCTGAAATGCATGCAACTGCCCCAGACTTGACAACTTTGTTGGTCGCTTGATCTCTCTCCAGAGACGAATTGTAGTACTTGAGAAAAATCTGCGGGAATTAGTAAAATTCACGAATGTTAGCTACTAAATGAGAACAAAGTTGACTAATTCCCCAGAAACACTCCGTCTCGATCAAGTTCTTGCCATGTTACAGCACAAAACATGACAATCGAGGAGGATCAGGACTGAATTTCAGCATAGAATAAGCACTTACCTTGGAATCATCTGGAGATGGAATTATAATGCCGGGCAATCTCATTGGTACAGGATTAAGTTGAAAACCTATGACAAAAGGATCCATATAAAATACAATACCAGCTGCACTGAGGTTGCTGGCAGTTTCCAAGGCCTGTTTGATGGTGGAAAGCCCAAGCACAAACCGGATAGAGTAGCTACATATTAAAAGATTCCCCTCAACAACGGTTCGATTGAAATTAATGGCATCTTGGCATTCACCCACATACATATCATCAGAAGCTGTCGTATCATTCAAAGCATCGATTGCAGAAACCAGTGTGTACGTTGCATTTTGATTCGTTCCAGCTGCACCGAAACAAAAGCAAGTAAGAAGCATTTTAATTTTGTTAAGAGTCCCACATTGAAAAAATAAGAGAACATATGGGTTTATAAACTCACAAGTTAGACTAACTAATTGATTGAATTTAATCTTTTAATGCATTAATCTGCAATTGAGAACCTAGTTGAAAAAAATGCTAGGTGGCGATGTGTATTTTTTTATTTCATAAGACTTAAGAAGGGAACAATAGCTAATCAGCCGACTAGACGGCCTAGTTGGTGCCTAGGATGCCTAGGCGGTTAGTGCCTAGGTAGCGCTTAGGCGGCCTAGTCGGCTATCTAGAGTCTAAGCCATCGCCTAGGTGGCCTAGACCACCGATTATGGTGATACGCTAGGCAGATGGCCAGCACCTAGCGGGATTTTTGCAACAGTAATTGAGACTTACGTGCAAGTCCAACTCCAGAAATGGTGACATTGTTTCCCAGGACTATAGAGTTACTATAGGCCCTATCATGTGTGGAAGCACCGACAGTAAAGATCCACGGGCTGAACGAAGAAACGCTTTTTGGTGACGGTCCAGTATTGCCTGCTGCTTGAACGACAAATATACCCGCCTTTACCGCTGACAGCAAGGCCATGTCTATAGGGTTAAAGAAAGTTGCTACTCCGGGAGGACGTCTGTTTGGAGTGATTGACAAACTTATTATGTCTACTCCATCCTGCGCTGCCTGCAAATGCAATATATATATAGTTTAAGATATCCTCAATTCCTCATTGGAAATAGTAGACCAAAATGGGGCATGCCAACGGAGGAAAAGTAGGAACAATGGCAGGACATATGACATGTACATTAGTAATTTAGTATTAGATTTTGAAGAAACATAAAACAGTATCTAAGTTTCTTCGAATCTAAATAAATTGACACATCCAAAAATTATAATTTAACGATGATTCCAAAATTATAAGTGAACCTGGTCAATTGCAGCAACTACATCCGCAGCAAAACCGCCAAAACTCTTGTACAATGCCTTGTATACAGCAATGCTTTAAAAAAAACATTGGATCCAGTCAATATCTTAGCCAAATATAAAGTTGTTTAAAGAGCAATATACAAAACCCACCAAGTTCAGCCATGAATTTCACAATCTACTGAAGAAAACCTTTTAAGCAAACAAAACATTCAATGCATTGATAATAGGGTTTAGACCACAGGTTCTCACCTAGGGAGTGGTTCTCATATGAACAGGATTCTACATATACATATACATATATATAGAAAAAGAGAGAGAGAGAGAGAGAAGCAGTTAATCACAATTGAAGCATATGCAACACGCCCCCTCACGTGTGAGGGCCGATTATGTCTCTACCCATGACGTCATGGCTCTGATACCAAATTGAAGCATGTGCTCCATCTCAACTAAAGGCCTAAGCTGATAGTTGGATTGCACATTAATGGTTATATGCTCAACACACATGTTACACACTTAAGCAATAACTCCAATAAGCACGATGACAAGCACATTTATTGTTAAATAGATGACGGCTAACTTTTGGATGTCTTACTGTGCGCGAGGAGCCATTCCACTGGCATTACCAAATTGCTGCTCAGCTACAACCACTGGAATCCCGTGGTTCCCTGCTGCAATGGAAGCTGTATGCCTGAAACACCATTAAAAACGTGTTTATTAAATGTGCATGGGAATACTAGTATAGAACTAGGGGTTCTTTAAGAAAAGAGATACTCACGTCCCATGTCCATCGCCATCAAATGGTGAAGCATAATCCTGAGTTGCATTAAATATCCCTCTGGTTATAGCAGATGCTGCAAAATGACGGGCGCCAACAAGCTTTCTATTGCAGGATCCCGATGGGAAATCCCGAGTGACCTCACAAACACCAGAAAAGTGCTCCGGAACTGGATATGGCTTTTCAGGTGTATTATCAGAGAAGCTCGGGTGCGTAGGATCAATTCCCGTATCAATAAATCCAATAACAATTCCTTCGCCAGCAGTTACGTATCCACCTTCCCGGGCCCACGCCCCTTGAGGTAGACCCAGGAATTGAGGTGTATAAGTGGTTGCTGTCCTGACCGAGAAGTCCAAAACAACATTTGAAACTTCTTTCCTCATTGAGAGTTTATCAGCCTTCGAAATAACCAAAATACAAATCGGTAGAGAGATATAATATGTAATATGAATGATCATTAAAGTATTGAACAAATTAAAATATACCTGTTGGGGAGTGACAAGCAGAGCAAATCCATTGATCAAGTAGTGGTAGCTGTACAGTTTCATATACTTTTGTCCTCTGAATACCTTCCTCAACAAAGAATCATGCATTCGAGAAACGTAAGAACCAGGATGTCCCGAAACATTGCTGATTCAAACAGAAACATAAATTACATTACCCAACTGATGAAGTCCTAATTTACTCAATAAAGTAAATAAATAAACGAAGGGTGGTTCGCATTTAAACGCTTATCCAGATTGGTTTTTTTTTTTAATACTATTGACTCTATTACAAGGTAATATCTGTTCTGTACTTTTAGGGTTCGATCCTGTGACCTTCCCTCAGCCACAGGGGTGTCATCCGAGCACAAGGTGTTTGGCATCCAGATTGGTATTTAACTATTTAAACATTTACTTATTTATGCAGTATTATCTCCACTGAAATTGAATGTGTAAAGTTACTAGTCAAAAACACTAACGTTCCATAAATTTAAGTACCCTTTTCCAAAAACAGTCTTAAAGAAGCAATTCGAAAGAAAAGTCAAAAAGGATCAATCAAACGCCAAGAAAACAACAATCATAAATACCCTCTACCATTCAAGGCTCAACTACCTGCCATTCCAAGGAACAACTCAATCTCGTGAAGAAATAGTATAGCTATATTATTTGACATCCAAAAAAATCAGAAAACGAAAAAGAAACCAAGAAAGTGCACTGCCCTATTACATAGATACTTCATTATCAAACAGTCTTACAAAAGCATTTAGAAAGATAGAGACAAAAGGCTCAATTAAACACCAAGAAAACCATAGCCATATATAAACACCCCCAATTGTTCAATTTAACTACCTGCCATTCAAAGAAACAATCCAATCACGTGAAGAACTAGTAAAGCTATACTGTTCAGTAATCAGGAGAATAAGTAATGAAAAGAATCAGTTAATACCCAATTTGATCCCTTGACTATTACGATTTCACCACTTTAGTTCTCGACTTCCAAACTTGAACAATTCCATCCCAACTATGCAATTGTTAATCAAAACGTCCTAACCATGACTATTTTGGTTTGGACCAAGGATTATTTTAAGTAAAAATTGCACAGCTGGTATGAAATTGAGCAAGTTTGGAAGTCGAAGGACGAAATCGGGTATTAACTCAAAAGAAATAGTAATACCTAGGCTTATCAAATCTAGCTTTCCTAGAAGCACTGCCATGGGAGATATTGTAGTGAGCATGATGCTTCTTCTTCTTCTTCAGTGAGAGCTCTCCGGAGAAAAGAGAGTGAATATGAGAAGTAGGAGCTTGTTTCAGAGTCACAATGTACACTGCACCATCACTATCTTCTTCTGCAACATTGCCTTGAGCCCAAACCCCACCCATAAAAATACCCATACACAGTGCTACTATAATTATTATTACAAGATCAAACTTAATAATGCCAAAAACCCTCCCCATTTTCTGCATACCAAGAATTCCCAGCAAATCTGGATTCTAGACAAATGAATAAAATAATAGAGTACCCTTTCTGATCTTCAATAACAATAAGTGCCCATTTGCAGAACCCAAAAAAAAAAAAAATGGAATTTTTTTCAAGAAATAAAGGTACCAGTTTGCAGAATCAGAAGATTCAACCAAAAAGAAATAAAATGAGCTCTCTCTCTCTGGGGTTTTTCAAGAACTACCCATTCGCAGAAGCGGCAAAATGCAGTATAATATTAACCCAGAAAGCAAAGCAAAGAGAAGAGAAGAGAAGAGCCTTTTGCACTACAACTGTAAAGCCAAAGCTCCCAAACAAACTAGCAAGCACACCATTAACTCTGGTCTGTGGGAGGGCACTAAAAATAAAGCAGAAGATAAAGAAAAGGAGAATCCGTGAAATGGCCCAACTTTTTTCTTGGGTGCTGCGCATATGAAGAAGAAGAAGCGTTAATTATCTAATGCGAGCAAGGTGGAAGGGAAATTGGAACGTTAAATTATGTTTTTGTTTTATGTTTTTCTTAAATTTGTTGGCTTCCGAAAAGTGTCGGCTTTCCACATTTTTTCGTCTTCTTTCTTCCAACGGGCAGTACCAATACCAAAAGAAAAATACAACACATTTCATAAACTGCATTACACGTCCACATCTGCTTTTCTCTTTCTCTCTTTTGTCATTTTCCATATATCTACGTACCATTGTGTATTTGTACTTCCCACTATACATACATAACATAAATGCAACAATCATGTTTTCTTTCTCTATTAAAATCAATTTCTAACTATTACTTTCTTTTTACATGATATTGCCAAAGTATATATCTAAGGGCATGTTTGATTCATGGAAAATGTTTTTCTTGAATTTGGAGAAAATTAGATTTTTCTTTAGTTGGTTCAGGAAGGAGAAAATATTTTTTAATGGAAAATAAGTAGGATAATTATGTCATCACCAATTATTCTTAATTACCATTATGATTATTGTTGGTATAATTTTGTAGGGGTATAATTGTCTTTATACTTACTATTTCTTACCATTCCAAACTCAACCAAACAAGTGATATTTTCAGTAATTTATTTCCCACCAACTAAACAATGTAATTAATTTTCACGATATTTTTTTCCATGTAATTTCAATTTCATTTTTCCTCAAATATTTTCCGCGAAGCAAACGAGGATTCAAATTCTTTTAAAAATAATAATATTAATAATAATAATAATAATAATAATAATAATAATAATAATAATAATTACTTTTTTTTTAGTAAAAAAATATTGATTACTTGTGACCCATATATTGACTTTGACCATACCTTTTTTTTTTTTGGAAACGGACATTGACCATACCTAAGTTGATGAAATAAATTATCCTTGGAAAGAATGAAATAAATTATCCTGAACCAAAATCTTTAAATTTGTCTTCAGTTATATTAAAACCATATATATATATATATATATATATATATATATATATATATATATATATATATCTATAACGCTTCAAATTCTGAAAAAAAAAAAAAAAAAAAAAAAAAATTGGTTACTTTTAACCCATATATTGACTTTAATTTGACAATACCTAAGTTAATGAAATGATATTGGTTCTTTCATATGATGAGTGAACTCCCGAACTCTCTTAAAGAATGAGAGTTAGGGGTGTAAACGAATCGAAGTAAGTCAAATATCTTGCTATTCGATTCAAATTCGACTATTTTGAGAACTATTCATATTCGTATTCGATTCGGCTATATTATTTGAATATATTCGATTTGATTCGAATGTTCGAATTCGAAATGCTTAACTTAATAATTTTTTTTTTCGAAGTTCTTCAAGAAATTAAGATAAAATGTAATAAAATTTTAATTTTAAATAGCATAAAAATTTCAATTACAAATTCAAGTTTTAATATATATATTCGAATATATTTGAATATTAATCGAATCAAATATACTCTGATTCGTATTCGTATTCAAATAAAATTTGAATCGAAATATGTATTCGAATTCGGATTCGTATTCGAATCACGAATCGAATTAAAAATATTTGATTTGTTTACACCCCTAATGAGAGTACATGACCGCACACGCCAACCAAATTGGTTATAGTGGTTATATACTTGACAATGATTGCGCATGATAATATTTTCCTTTCCAAATTCACCCAAACTTATAATGTGTTTTTTTAATAAGTTTATGTTACGAAATATTACTACGAAAATAATATTTTTAGGAAAAATAACAAGCACAAGAACGAAAGGAATTTCTGGGTTGGTGGTTAGTACGAGTTGAGCGAAACACTCTTTCCTTAAAACTTTATTTGACGTTTCCCAAAGGTGCTAGGAGCGTTACGGCCTAGGTTTCAAGATAAAACGTACCACGATTCCAAATTTGAGCACTCAAACAGTGAAACCTGCGCGAACTAGAGCGTGGGATGAACACAACGTTGGCTAAGAAAGGATTAAGAGCATAGCTTCAAGAGAGAAAAGACGATTTTCCTTGTTGTAAAAAAATGTTGCTCTACAATCAACTTATATAGGAGTTGGTGGTGTAAATAGCATTCATTGGCATTAAACTCTAGTTTAAAACCATATTGTAACCTTCAAAACTGACCATTTAACATAGAAATTAATTCTGGAATTTAAAATTGGAATTAATTCCTTAACATCTGAATTGATCCTCCAAACAATCACTGGAACGGTAGTTCAAAAGAAGACTCCTCCATTCCGAAAGATAACGTACCTCTCTGGAAGAAGACTCTTCCATTCCAGAAAAAAGACTTCGGAAGGAGACTTCTCCATTCCGGAAGAAGACTTTGGAGCGTGGGATGAACACAACGTTGGCTAAGAAAGGAGTAGGAGCAGAGTTTCAAGAGAGAAAAGACGATTTTCCTTGTTGAAAAAAACTGTTGCTCTACAATCAACTTATATAGGAGTTGGTGGTGTAAATAGCATTCATTCGTGGCATTAAACTCTAGTTTAAAACCATATTGTAACCTTCAAAAGTAACCATTTAACCTGGAAATTAATTCTATAATTTAAAATTGAAATTAATTCCGTAACATCTAAATTAATCCTCCAAACAGTCACTAGAACGGTACTCCGAAAGAAGACTCCTCCATTTCGAAAAATAACGTACATACCTCTTCGGAAGAAAGACTTTGGAAGGAGACTTCTCCATTCCGAAAGAAGACTTTGGAAGGTAAAGGTAACTCTTCAATAGCTAAAATGTAAGAACTTTGGAAGGTAACTCTTTAGTAGCTAAAATGTTGGAATTCAAAAAGACAACAAGTTCACTATGGGATTTGATCTACCTACTCGCTTCCCTATACGTGAGAGAGAACTTCTATACTATACAAGTTAATATGCCTTAGAAAGGCTCTTGTATAAATAGTGGTACAAACCCACTTCTCAAACCAATATGGGACAAAAGCTTCATACAAGCCTTTTCACATTCATTTTCCAACTCTAATAGGTCTACTTTGAGAATGAATTTCTCATTCACCCATTATCCGTTTTGAGCGTACAATATATCAATCTCTTCGTCTCACTACGAAGAATCCGAATCCACTTTAACCCGACCCAAATAGGAAGTGAACCCCACTAATAATTGTACCACAAAATAGTCAAAAATGACATCTTATGCTATTTTTTCAAACAGTTTTAACCCAAATTTAAGGTTCCCTCACCGTTCTTATCTAAGAGACCGATTGCGGAGGTAAATCACAGAATGTACCTCAATTAATCTATACACCCAAAAAATGTTTATACACTAGTAATCACAAATGGCCAAATTCATATCTCATTTTTTGGTCTATATAATGTGTTTTTTAAATACATTTGATGGGAGTGTGATTCAAATTCAAGTTTTTTACTCAAAACTAGTGTGATTTATTATTAAACTACACATTGAATCCTTTCGAGACATATTTATTAGTCCATGCAATAGATTTCTAAGAATTATTAATTTTAAATTGGAAAATATTATTTCAAAAAAAAATGGAAAATATTTTTGAAATTTATGACAGTCTAACCTAATATAATATTAGTAATACAAAATTTGTGTGGAATCGTCTCACACTAGATAGATCTTAAATGTATAAACTTTTTTAGTGAAAATATTTTTTTTTAATAAGTTAACAAACATTACATTGTAGCTGAAAAAATTATATATTAATTGTCACTTAAAAAGTATTAGTAAAAAGTATTAATTGTCATTTATGTTAATATTATTCTCAATGTAGTTTTAAAATATGTAAATTTTATATATTAATACTGAAATTATGTAATGTAGATATGTAACATAAAATAAGCACCTAAATAAGTACACATGTGAATTTGACAATGCAGTTACAGAACACCAATTCATTTGCGAGGCCACGCCTAAAAACATTTTCACTTAAGATCAACCTGCGGTTTTACAATTACAAGGTTCAATGAATTACAAAATTAGGTCTACCACCTATTTAAACATTAACCTCATACAACAACGCTATGAAAAAGTTTATAGGTACAATTTGAACTAATTCTACCCATTAAACAAACTGTAACCAACCTGAATTTCAACACAGCTTGTACTAATATAAAGTGGAGTTGACTTTTCCAGATAGTACACCAATCTTTCCCTGTTTTAAAGTTTCCTTACAACACCTTCTAAATAATTTCTCGCAGCACCTTCCAAAATAATATTACTATTTCCCCCTTTTGGAAACTTCAAATTGTCTTCATTACATAATTCCATTTTTAAGTGTTTTTAGACACCACAACAATAGGAAATAGACACCACAAAATTAGGGAACTTAATCCCATTTCATAGTTCACCTTTCACGTAGGAGTTAGTGGAGATAAACTCTCAATACCAACTTCATTCCCCACATTTTTCTCTATGAAGAACACCCATCACTTTCATTCAGCCCACATAATTACACTAACATATGCCAATAAAAACAAAATTAATATTTTCATATTAATTATGTACTAATATAACAAATACTAAACTAAAAATTACAAAAAATATATATATTGAATTGTAAATAATTTAAAGTTATATCTCATTAACCTAACCATGCACATAAAGTGTGGTGGAGAAATTAGTTATTAATTCATAGAAAAATATAATATTACTATAATTTTATATATATATATATATATATATATATATATATATATATATATATATATATATATATATATATATATATATTTATGTATTTGAGACCCGTCTAATATGAGACAATTTCATACAATACCAACCATATTAATTAATAGTAGTAAGAGACTAAGAGATGCATGTTGCATGTAAGATAATGCAACCTCGTATGTTTCATGTATTTAAAATTTCGTGAGGTTATTGTTTGGAGAATCTCATTAGCAGGGCCGTATTTTAAATTTTGGTGGCCCTGTTCTAGTAAATAAATGTGGCCCTACCAAAATCACAATTTTTAAAATTAATACATGTAAGTTTCGAACCTTTGACCTCCAAGTTAAAATACAACAAATACACACTCTTACCATCTCTTCATAGAACCTTTTAAGTTTAATTAAAAACTTTTAATTTTTATTTATAAACTAGCTAGGTAAAAATTAAATATTGGACCTTTAAAATTTGGGGCCCCTCTAAAGTTGGGGGCCCTGTGCGGTAGCCCAGCTTGCACAGCCTAAAATCCGGCCCTGCTCATTAGTGTAAATATATGTTACTAGGATAGCATGAAATGATGAAAATCAAAGATAGATACAACATGAAGATAATATAATAATATATAGCAGCGCTGGAAGTCCTAGAAGAGCATATTTGTGCTGATTTCAAACTTTATTTATAATCATCATTTAAATAAATAAATAAATAAATAAAGATGTTTCATTGAAGAAGCATGCAAGATTTTGCAACAATTAGTGCCAAAGTAAAGTCATTACTGTTGAATTAGCTAAGGAGGATAATTAAAAGCATGGGAGTTGAGTTGTCCGAAATTATATGTATGACAAAAGGTAAGAATAATTATTACCACTCAATTTATATTATGAATTACTTCGTGGCATTTGATTCATCTAATGTAAATTAATAAAAATAAAAATGTTAATTTATACCATGGTTGCAATAGGCGCTAGGCGCTAGTCGGGCGGTAGAGTAGCGCCTAGCGCCTAGACGGCCTAGGCGAGGCGGCTAACTGAAAAAATGAAAAACAGTGCACGT
The DNA here is from genome assembly GCF_001879475.1 of Ipomoea nil. Taxonomy (NCBI): domain Eukaryota; kingdom Viridiplantae; phylum Streptophyta; class Magnoliopsida; order Solanales; family Convolvulaceae; genus Ipomoea; species Ipomoea nil. Next base: position 2,612,552 of record NW_017616947.1, read on the forward strand.
CTGTAGGTGTATACATACATACATACATACACACACACACACACACACACACACACACACACACACACACACACACACACACACACATATATATATATATATATATATATATATATATATATATATATATATATATATATATATATATATATATATATATATATATATATATGAAAAAAATTAGCAAGGTCGAGTCAGCCGGGTTAACTCGACAGAAATTGACGAGTTAACTCGGCGTAATCGGCCGAGTTAGGCGCTAGGTGGCCGAATTAGGCGCTAGGCGGGCGCCTAGGTGGTCGGTCTCCTAGGCGGGAGCCTAGGGGGGAAATCGCCACGTCCTAAGGCGCGTAGCGCCTAGGCGCCGATTACTCGGTGCCTAGGCGGGATTTTTGCAACCCTGATTTATACATACATACACACATATATAAGAAGTGAAATGCACAAAGATATTTTACATTAGTATGTGGTTTGAGTAAGTGATCGAAATACATATATAAAGGATATTGTTTTACTTTAACTATAGAGAAAAAAATATCCCTAAAAATATATACCAAGCAACCTAGTATTCATTTGCTAACAATCTCAATTATATCCTTAATCGTTATGAAAAATGGTGGTTGATGTATGCTTCCCCTGTTCCTCTGTATATTTATTACTTAAGTAAATGTGTTGTTACCATTGATAATAAATATCAGACCAATATGTCGTCCGTTGTGCCGAGCACAACACTTTATGTGGAACTTAGTTTTTATTTTTGAATTATGTGACTTATCCTCTATTCTTTACCTCCTTGTTAAACTCAACCAACCATACGTATTTTTATTGATCATAATATATACTCCACAATTCATCGGTTAGAGCTAGCCATCCATCAACAACCTATGTTAGTTTATCTTTGTGTGGCTTTTTGTCAGTTGTGATCACAATACTAATTTTGCTCAGTGTGTATTTAAAAAATGATTGTGAAATTTCTCCTAAATTAAAGTTTTATTTATATTACACATGAAAGATATACATAATAGGGTACATATTTATTAAATTATTATTAGATATAATAACATTATAATATATGGAAAAAGGTATAAAAGGTGAGCATTAGGCAATAGTGATGGGTAATGAGAGGGGTTGGAGCATGGGGTTTTTGGGGATGGGACATTATTAGAAGATGATGATGGTTTTAACCTTTTCTTTGTGGTAGGGTCATTATTTCCAACGTTCCATTTCTTTTATATTTGTGTTAAACTTCACATGATGAAGTCAATCCCCAAAAGAAGGATTCTTTTGACCTTAGCTTGTGACTCCAAACTTATTCTTTCCTTTTTGCCCCTCACCCCACTCAACATCATCATCACCATCCAATTACTGCACTTTTCTGGAGGTGGATTATATCTGGAATGAAAATCATAAATATTTATTTTCACATATTTTGATTTTATTGAAAAAAATAGTAATGTGTGGTTCACTCCCACCCCCCACCCCACCCCACCCCATAAATCAATAGAGTATTGAGTATATCACGTTAGAGTGACACTGTGCACTCCTTTTGAAATTGAACTATCTAATTGAATTCGTTAGTATTTGATTACGAGTAGGTGGGGTTGGTCAATTTTTGTGCACCTAATAATTAATATAAATTACATTAGACCGGAGATAAACATATAAGGAAAAAAAAAACATTTTTCTTTAGATTCATAATTTAAATACACTAAATTCATAATTTCTGTATATTAGATTCATAATTTTTATACTGTAGATTCATAATATTTGTACTGTAGATTCATAATTTCTGTACTGTAAATTTATAATTTCTAAACTGTATAGTTATCAAATTATGAACATATAGTTCTCTGATTTGTGAAAGCAGAGTTCAACTGGAATCTAAAGTATAAATTTTATGAATCTACAATATAGAAATTATGGATCTACTGTATAGAAATTATGAATCTACAATATAGAAATTATGAATATGAAACCGTGTCCACCTTGCAAGATGGACACGTGCTAACAACATAATTTGCCCATTTACAAATATTATAATTATTATTATTTGTGTTTAAATCTTAACTCTGTTACTATAATAATTTAAAATTATAATATTTGTAAAAGGTGTCCTTTTTTTTGTTTTTTTTAACATTTATTCTGATTCCTACCTATAAACAATAAAATGAAATACATATTTTACCCTTATTTTAACCGTCCAAGTGCCCATTTAACATGAAGGAAAAAAAATCATCACTTTCAAAATAATTGAGGGGATAACGAAGTTATATAAATAATTCAAGAGAAAAAAAATAACAATAAACATATAATTTAGGAGGCAAAAGTGTCACTTTCTATTTTTAAAAATAATTTTTGTAGTGGCCATTTTATTCTTTCAAAATTAACACCCAATTCCAATATAATAAATTAATAAAAGGAGGTGAACATCCAATTCCAATATGAAACAAAGCTTTCTATTCTCTCTTTTCTTCAAGAAAATGTACAAAATTTACACAACTGACACTGTTAGCGGCTGTTATGGGAAAACATAGGATTCTGGCATTGAAGAATTGATATGAAAAAGTTAGTTTGATGGTTAATGATTAGCAGTGATTATAACTACACAACATAATACGTTAAAAGTGGAACAAACACTTTTATGTTGCGGTGTAATATGTATTGTAAAGGCGGCCAAAGCCCAAATGCGGTCGCAACGTCACCGGAACCTGATTCCCCTTCGCAATCATCACCCGCCCACTCTTTTTACCCTCACATAAACATCTTTTTTTTTTTCGAAAAAAGTACACATCCTAATTAGGTAACTAATATCGCACCTTTTCGTATTAATTGTACCTTGTGGTGTGAATTCATGTATTAATTATTTGGATTAAATTAAATGATTCAATAGTTTTTAAAAATTAGTAAGTGGATTACTAATATAACTGTAATGTCACTGGTATATTGGATGTAAAGTAATTACCATATCAGAAAAATATCGCAAGTAAAAATTTAGTCTATGTCGTCAAATAAACGATAACTTGATGAATAGATAAATTAATGCTCAATTACACTTCTTTTACCTGATTATGAAGTCTCACCAGAGGTTTTTTTTTTCTTTTTTTTTTTAGGGGTGGGGGGGGGGGTGGGGGGTGTGAGGGGTTAAGAGACTCGATTGCACAATTTATCTATTTGATTCGATCGCTTGGAGGTGATTTCACCTTTTTTCTAAATCTTACAGCTCATTCGATTCGCTGAAATTTTTTTTGAGGAACTAAATTTCTTAAAGTTTGAAAAAAATCTAAGGGGGGTGTATTCAATCATGGCTTTTATAGAGCTTTAAAGACTTTTAAAATGATAGAATTTAATAAACTTTGATCGACTTTCATAGAGTCGTTCAAAACTTTTTAAAACTTTATAAGACTCTATAAAAGTCTATATAAAAAACATTCATAGACTTTTATCAACTTTTTATTTTAAAAAGTCTACAAAAGTCATTGAAATTCTAAATTGAATACTTCCTTACAAACTTTCAATGATTTTAATTCTTATCATTTATAATTTTCTTACAAAATATTTATAATATATCATAAAATTCTTCTTATTATATAGTTCTTCACCCACATCAACATTCTCAACATTATTATTTTTATCTATAGTATGTTGAGACTTATATGCTAATTACTTATATATATTATTAATAAACATTAACAAAAAAAAATTATTTCATTATAAATTCATAACAATATTGAAAAATAAAATTTATAATAAAAGAATTGACTAAATAAAATATTTAAAATATAATTACAAGTTGCATAAAATAAAAAATAAAAATATAATATTAATAATATATATAAAAAAATTATACTTGATATATTGTTAGACATCACACAAAAAACTATTATTTACAATAGCAATTTGAGACTGCGAACAACAACAAGATGCTACTGTTTGCAATCCCAAATTGTTATTGCGAGCAGTAGTTCGCTATTCGTAGTAACTTGTTGTTAATATATATATATATATATATATATATATATATATATATATATATATATATATATATATATATTACGATTATAAACATAAAAAGAATAAAAATAAAAATCAATATAAACAAGCAATAATGAAGTAAAAATAATATTATTTCGAATTTTTAGATGAAGATTGTAAAGTTTAGGAGAGAGAAAAATTGGTAGAGTTTAGGTATGAGGAAAATATAGGATAATGAAGAAAAAAATAATTTTATTGAATTTAGGTAGGTTTATAAAGTTTAAATAGAGACCAGGACTATGTGGTCTAATGGTACCCGGGTTGGACTTCCACTTGGAAGGTTGTGAGTTCGAGCCTCTGTGGAGGCGTTATTAGCTCTTTGTGTTTCAGTAGGTTGAGAAAGTATATGAACAGATACTATAATGTAATAGAGCTAGTAGCATTCAAAAAAAAAATAAAGTTTAAATAGAGAGAGAAAATATTCAAAGTTGTTAGAAAGAAAATTTTGAAATCTTGTGGTTGATGGTTGGATTTCAAATATTTGAGAAGGAAAAGTCTCTAAAAATCTTAAAATTAAAAAGTCTACAAAAGTTCATAACTTTTTGAATACCACATGATTTTTAAAGACTCTTTAAAAGTCTTAATCGAATACCACACGACTTTTAAAGACTCTTTAAAAATCTTGATTGAATACTGCCTGACTTTTAAAAACTCTCTAAAAGTTTGAATTGAATATATACCTCCAAACTTTTAAAGTTCATAAAAGTTTTTAAAACTCTATAAAAGTCATGATTGAATACACCCCCCTAATTTTCTTATGTTTGATTCATTTAAAACATTTTCACCGGAATTTGAATTCCTCACATATGAAAACGATTATTTGGAAACAGTCGTATTTTTATTATTTATTTCTCACAAACATCGGGAATAAACTATAACTTATAATGACTATTTTATGTATACCATTCTTTTCCTTATTCTATATTCTCGTCTCTTTTCTTTCTTCTCCAACTTCTCCCTTCATATTCAAGACCAAATATGTATAATAATACTTATTATGTTATTATTATAATAAAATATATAATATGTAATTATAATATTTTAATTTATGATATTGTCATTTATAAATTCTACGGTGTAATATTTCAATTTATAAAATACTATTGCATTTATATATATTATCATTATTATAATGTAAGTGTCTATTGATCTTTATACTTAGTTATTCTTTACAATTTCAAACAAATGAAATTAATTTTTTGAATAAATTTTTTCTACATAATTTAAACTTCATTCATCCTCAATTATTTATCGCGAACCAAACTTGCCGTGAAAATTAATGAAACTTATAGATGAAGAACTTACGGAATGCACATGACGATAATGCAAAGTGGCGGGATAATATCATGGCCGATTTACTTAATATTACTTAAACATAGTTTTCTTGGATGTAAATCTCGTGAGTTTAGAGACAGATGAAAGAAGTATAAGTATTCAATATGTAAATTAGAAAAGCATGGGGATGTAGCTCAGATGGTAGAGCGCTCGCTTAGCATGCGAGAGGTACGGGGATCGGTACCCCGCATCTCCATTTTCTGATTTTAATTTTGAACTTCGGTGTGGCTGTTGAGTACTCTATATTTGGGCCTGGAGATCCAATATTTGGGCCTGGCAGATCCATCCAATATTTGGGCCTGGCAGATCCAATATTTGGGCCTGGCAGATCCATCCAATATTTGGGCCTGGCAGATCCATCCAATATTTGGGCCTACATCTCACGAGAAATATCCAGAATTTCAAACTTTCTTTGATACGCCCCAAAACCAATCATTATTGGGTGCGGTGTGCACCATGGTCCACAGGCTGTGCGCACCATGTTTTGTATGTTATAAAATAATATATACATTTAGTATCATAGTATAAACTATGGACTTCTAAATTAGATTTTTGACTCTGTTAAATGCTAGAAGTGAGAAATAGATGTTTAGAAATGTTAGATAATATTTGTTGATGGACTATTTGTGTGTTGTTGATGATCTATGATTGATTTATTGAGGTTTGAAAGTGTTGGATTGCATCTGAATAGGGGCGGAGCCAGGATTGAGTAGTGCGGGGGACTAATTACTATGGTTGGAGTACTAAATCAAATATATTGATATCATGTTAACATATTTCAAAATAATCATTACATTACAAATTTAATAAAATTTAGAATAAATCATTTATAATTGAATCTATATTAAATTATTTTGTAATATGTTTTTCAATCCACATTACTTTGTACGGTTGAAATAATGAAAACATTCACGCATGTTTTAAAAGACTATTGATTATTTCTTGAAAACTACCATATTCCCAACATAACATGATAGCAATTGTTTTCTCAAATACATATACTACACAATTTTTACATTATTATGCATGTTAAATTAAATACAAAATTTATCACATATCCACAACTTTGCATAATTAACCAAACAAATGCACCTTGATATCCTTCTTCTTTTTTTTTTTTTTTTTGAAAACCTCATACCCATTTTTTATTTTTATTTTTGAATAATATTACCTCTATTACAATGCAGTATCTGTTCATAACTACTTTCTCAACCTACTGAAGCACAGAGAACCAATAGCGCCTCTATATCCATTATTTAGAATCAAACAAAACAACTATTTAAAATAAACAATAGAATATGAAACAAAAATAAAAATAAAAATTAACTTGAAAAATACGCATAGATTTTAATGACAAATTATCTTGTTATAGCGTATATGCGGCATATATATATGGTTCAAGAGAGAGAAACTAGTAGGTAGGCTAAATGAGGTTTAATTTGAATGTGAGTCAACAATATATGGAAGACGTAATTTGAAATGGGAGAGAATGGGAGAAGTTGAGAAGACGAAGAAATTTATAACTTAATCTGAGATTAATTTAAGTAGGAAGGGGGGTCAAAAATTTTGAAGGAACAACACAATTTTAATATTGTATATATAATTTTTTTTAAAATTTAATATTATATATAATATTTAAAAATTGGAGGTGTGGTGGGGGGGCCAAGGTCCCCCTTAAGACACACTTGCATCCGCCCTTGCATCTGAAGTTGTCTACAGGTGAAGAAGAAGGGGTCTGGTGCACCAGTAAACTCAACGGACCTAACCAACGGATCTAGGCATGATCCGTAGAGTAGCGAACCAAGGCAACGGATCCTAGCTGGATCCGTTGCCCTGCACCGATGTTTGGCGGGGCTCCCCAAGCCCCATCACCAAGCTCCGCCAGGCCAAAAGTGGTTCTAGCCGGGCCCTCTGTGGCTCAGCTACGTGTCGTTCGGACCGGGACTCGTGGGCCCTAGAGGCTTAGACGCTCGGGCTCGTTACGACGCACTAGTAGAAGTTAGTTTCGTTGGATTTGGAGTTAGAAAGCATGATTTACAAGTAGAAATGTGGGAAATGAATATTTTGTTGTTGTCTGTGAACTATATCAGAAAATGAGTTTATAGATTTTGAGCATTGATATTTGATTGAGAAGCATGCCTAAATACTTGTTAGAATTTATTGAGAAGTTTTACTAAGTTAATGAGAGTTTGGCATGAGCAGTGCATTATTTTCTTGTTTCACAGTGAATGAGAGTTAAAGCATGTTTCACAGTAAAGAGCATGTTAGCATATTTAAAGGTTTAAAGTGCATAAAATGGCTCTAAGTAAAGCCTAAGATCTATTTCAAAAACCTATATCTATTTTGGAAAATCACTATCTATTTGCATTGAGAAGATTGCATGATATTTGATTTCCAAAATGTGAGAAAGAGAAGTTGTTGAAATTTATGTGCATATCAAGGCTTGCATAAGTTAAATATTTGTTGCATGAGAAAAAAGTTGCATGAGATATATCTATATGCTATCTATTGTGAGGAAAATATAGTTTTTGGAGGCCCGTTAGGACTATGTTCTTTCGGAAGAAAAGAGAAAGAAAGAAAGTTTGAGAAAAGAAAGAAACAGTCAAGAAGACCGACAGAGATTTATGAAGTAACTTGGTCGATATTTCCGGGTTACTAGGTTGAACACTACCCGCCGGGCTTGGAATCCTGGTTAGAGGGTGTGCAACTGACAAGTACGATACCTGATTCCACAAAGATTGAGATAAGAACCAAGAGAGTGGTTTTGTGGGCGATATGAGTATTATGCCGGCTAGATGCCGAGCCCGGATAGGTTCATTCACGATTCGTGAAGTTCCTACCTCGCTCACGAGTACAGAAAGAAAGCAAGAAAGTAAAAAAGAGAAAAGCGAGTCAAGAGACTCAAGAGAAAGAGGAGAAAAGCAAATCTGTGTGACTCAACAGAAACTTCCACAGAAAAAGTATTTCTTTTTACATAAGAGCGAGAGAGAGAGAGAGAGAGAGAGAGAGAGAGAGAGAGAGAGAGAGAGAGAGAGAGAGAGAGAGAGAGAGAGAGAGAGAGAGAGAGAGAGAGAGTGTGTGTGTGTATATATATATATAGCATCATGACGTTGCCAATTGTATGACTTGCATGTTTTGCATTTAGAGTATGATGAGAAGTATAGTACTTTGTTGTTGTTTATGAGTTGACATGATATCATGAGCTTGCTTGTTAAGTTTTAAGTATCTCTTTATCTATGAGTTTGAGCATGAGTTTGCGTATTTAGCTATGTTTAGAGATATCTGTTTAAAGCACGAGATTTGTGATTAAGTTGAGTATTTGAGAAGAACTTGTTAATATGAAGTATAGGTTGCAAGCATATAGAGTTGTTTATGAGCATGTATTGAGATTGTTGTTTATGAGCATGTATTGAGATTGTTGTTTAAGTGTTGCAAAGTACTTGAGATTACGTGTGATGCCAAATGTTTTCCAAATCTATATCTATAGTGGTTGAGTGGCTTTATACTTAACATTAATTTGCTAACGGGTTTATTTCTACTTGTTTTTATAACCTCTTTCAGGTGGGCCCAGTGTTTGACAGCGCACGAGTTAGATGAGTGCGTAGTTATGAGTTGGTAGATTCTAGATTAGATTCTTCTTTGAATATTGATGTTTAGATGATGTTGACTGATATTTTTGTTGGTGCTTGGACACCGGGGTTTGTTCGCCAAGTTGTTGATGTTGTTTTGATGAGCTTGACTCTAGTTAGTTACCCCTTTTGTAGCCTGTGCAGTCACCGTGAGTGGTGGCTGTGGCGGTGACACCCGTTTATGTTGGATTTGGTTGGTTTTAAATTAATTTATCTTACTTATTTATCTTGTTTAAGTTAAAGTAATTGGGATTTAGATTTTAGAAAAGTAGGGTGTTACATATTTTCCTTTCTCTTTTCTTCTTCTTCTTCCCTTTAACCCTAATTTCTCACTTCCTAGCCCTAAATTTCTTGATCAAACTCCCAAGTGCGTTGCAAGTGGTATCAGAGCCCTCGGTCACTGAGCTTTCAACTAAGATGAATGCTCAGTTTGGCTCACTCAGAGATGAATTACTGAACCTTCTGAGACTTAACAGACATGCTCCTTCCATTATGGGACACTCATCTGGACAATCTTCAGTCCAAGGGCAGGTTCCAGAGGAACCAGTGGGCAGGCCAGATAAAGCACCAATGCAGGAGGCTGAGGTGGAGGAACTAGATCCATAAACAGTGACTCTCATTGGAATGGATCGGCTAAGAAGGCTGCAAGCAGATTGGATCCCTAGAAGAGGGGTGTTGGATGGACTAAGACAAGGGGCCGCAGGGCAAAATCCTGAGATAATGGAAAAATGGTATAATAGGCCCTTGAACTTTACCTGAAAAGTCAATTAGGCCCTAAATTTTTTAAAGTTTCAATATAATTAAATACATCAACATTTTATTTTGGTGCAATGAAGCCAAAAACCGGTTATAACATGTGATAATAGGTCATCACTAGGGTTCCGGCGACACTCGGACGACATTCCAACCTACTCCAGTGCCATTTCAACAACAAGGCAACCAAAAACCGGTTTGAAGAAGGCAACCATCTCTGGTGTGAGAAGGCGACCAAGCGATTGTTCGGCGGTCACCGATCACTTTGTCGTCAGAAATGGCGTCGAAGTGGCGCCGGAATCTTAGTGACCTGTTATCACATGTTACTAACTAATTTTTGGGGTTCATTGCACCAAAATAAAATGTTGATAGATTTAATTGTTATTTTCAAAATTTAGGGGCCTAATTGACTTTTTAAGATAAAGTTCAATGTCCTATTTAACTCTTTTCCCTAAAATAATTAATCTTCTATATAATATGATAATATAATCCATATCAAATATTAAAAATTTTATATTTTATTTAAATTATGAGATAATATTATTTCTATATATTTTTAAAATATATATTATATTTATATTTTATTTTTTATAATCAAATATTTACTTTTAATATTATTGGTTTGTTTAAATCTAGCAATTTGACTTGATCACAATATTATGCTGAGTAAGGCTCTCACTTTTTTCGAAAATTGGCAGCATGCAATGCAAATGCCTCTCAAAAGTGTGTTTAAACTCTACTATTTGGGTTCGGCTTCAGCAAGGCCGAATTACTCGCAACTTATTTTTTCATACAATTGCTACTTCACCTTTTAATTCTTTTTTTTTTTTTTTTGGTTTTTAATAGATGATATTAAAGAATTAATATCTGTGATTGGTGATGTTGAATTTCGATTTGTTAAGCAATCTGCAAATTGTGCTACTCACATTGTTGCTTGGTAGGTCTGTTTTCTATGTCAGATTACGGAGAGTAGTTTGATATTCCCTCATTTTTCTTTATAAATTGTCTTGATCATGATTTAATGCATTAAGTTTTTGTCTTAAAACAATATTAAATATAATAGAATTTTGGTTGATTTAGTCGGTTCATGGAATTACTTGAATTATAATTTAAATAATTTGACCTAATGTGATATGATGCCCCGAAGAAGAAGTCAACTTTGAAGTTAAAGCAACGATTTGAAAGTGGAGAGTTGTTCAAAATTTAGATTTCGTCCGATGAATAAAATGGCACCAAGTGTTGATAGACTATGACTGCACGTTTGGGGAGATTGGAATAAGCTAACGGGATGTGATGTGATATGATATGATATGAATGCATCCTAAACTTCTTTAAAATTCTAGTAGTACTTACAACGTCAACTGTAAACATACACCGACAACAACAATTACGTTTTTTTTTTTAATCACAATATAAACAACATTTTTTTTTCACAATAAAATATATATGGTGGTTTTCCTTACTAGTCAAGGGGAAATTTTTGATAAAATTCTCATCTCATCCAAGATAAAGGCACAATTTGGTATTTAGAATAGTACCGAGACAAATTTTGCATTATTTCCACGATTCGAACTCGAAATTTTAAGATAATAAGAAATAAAATTACGCCATTTCATTTACACCTTTTTTTTACATGGTATTTATAAAGTATTTGTGAATTATTGTAGATCACTATTTTTATTTATTTTTTTTGAAATCTATTTTTATTTATTTATTTTCTTTATTACCCAATAAAATTTGTACATATTGCGGGAGTATGTTATACTCTATGGAAACAATCTATCATTTTTCATTGCATTATTGCATGATATGAAACATCATCATGCATGTCTATTTTTTTTTTTTTTTTTTTTGAGTTAATACCATATAGAGTCCTCCGAGTGTAGTGGTTTTGCTACATTTAGTCCTACACTTTCAAATTCATTATCTGTGATCATTTGACTTTCAAATTCACCATCTGTGGTCCTTCAACTATCAATTTTTAACCACTCATGATCCTTCAACTATAAAATTTTAACCACCCATGGTCCTTCCAAGAGGACTGCGACTGGTTAAATTTTAAAAGTTGAAGGACCATCGATGGTTAACTTGGACTACGTATGGTAGCAATTTGAAAGTCGAAGGATCATAATTGCTAATTTGAAAATTTATGACTAAACATGACAAAACCACTATACTCGGAGAACCATAGATGATATTAACTTTATATATATATATATATATATATATATATATATATATATATATATATATATATATATATATATGTATATATAGTACTATTGACTTTATTACAATGTAGTCTTGTGACTTTCGCTCAAGGAGAACCACATATGTGCCAATTCAGCACAAAGTGCTTAGTTGCTATGTCAACTTTTTTGTCACATAACCACATATTAACAATAGCATAGAAATAGTGAATGACAAAATTATAATGGTCCAAAATAGTACTCATTTCTTTATTTGAAAAATAAGTTCAAAATAACTCTTATTTGAAAAACTAGTCTTTTCTATGCGCAGTGCAATATTTACATTTTAAAAAATAACTAACAAATTTTTACTAATTAAAATCTTTTTTTTTTTGAATGATACTGGCTCTATTACAATGTAGTATCTGTTCATATACTTTCTCAACCTAGGCTCAAACTCACAACCTTCCAAATGGAAGTCTAACCCGGGTACCATTAGACCACATAGTCTTGGTCATCATACTACAGAGTTTTTTGCACTTTTAGTCCCACGACTATAGTGGCACTGGCAGAATTGATCCACGACTTTTGAACCTTGCAATTTTAGTCCACGACTATTGATTTTTTTTTTTTTTTTTTTTTTTTTTTTTTTTGCAAAAATGGTCCTTCCGGCCACTTTTCCGTTAAAATTTCACCGGGAAAAAAAAATCTCTATTTTTAACCGGGTTAAAATTGACATTTTACTTATCTCAAAAAATTAAAAGAAAAAAATTGATATTTGACTACATACAATATTACTGGGCTACATATTTAATAAATATATAATGTCTATAAATAGTATTATCGTTAAAGTATATAAGAAAAAATATGGTGGATGCATGTGCATGGTAAAAGTAATAGAAAAGATAACGAAACTTATAACGGTAAGGGTATTTTTGTCCAAAAAATTGTATAGAACAACTCTAAAAGTACAATGTAAAAAATAGCTAGCATTAAAAATATGGACATAAATTAAGAATATAACTTTCATTGAGACTTATTATGTTTTTGTTTTTATTTTAGATTAAATTTAGAAGTACCATTTTTCAAAAAAAAAAAATAAAAAGTATAATTATTTGAAAAAAAAAATTAAGGTATTTTATTTCATTTATTAGCACATTCTACTACTATGTATCAACTAACAAATACGGAGCATTTACTATTGACTGATTGCTAGTGCACTGCTGGAAATTATGAAATTTCTGACCATTTGAAATTTATCTTAAATCAAGTCGAAAGTAAAAAATGGTCGGAAATAACAACAAAGGTTTTTCCGGATACTAAAAATGGTCGGAACAAGGCTTTCAACTTGATTTAAGATCACTTTCAGATGATCGGAAATTCCATAATTTCCAGCAGTGGTGGAATCGTATGCTTCTAGTTCATGCATATTATATGTACATATTTTTACTATTACTATATTACTATGTGTGTGTGTGTGTGTGTGTATGTATGTATGTATGTATGTATGTATGTATATATATATATATATATATATATATATATATATATATATATATATATATATATAATAAAGTTCAAATGCGGCGGGGTCTTCCCGTGCGGTGGTGCGGCGGAATTCCAGAATACACCAACAGTGTTAACAATATGCACCAACAGTGTAAGAAAAACACACCACAATGAAATGCAATAAAACATCACAAAATACACAACATACTAAAAAAAACACCATATAACTCACCACCCCAATGGTGTATTTCTGAACAGTGTATGGTGTTTTTACTCACACCTAATGGTGTGTGTTTGGTGACGCGGGGCTCTGTTTACTCTTTTTTTTTGTAGTGTATTTTCCTAACGTTGACGGTGCATATTTGTTGAACTATTGGTGTTGCCGTACCGCCGCACCGTGAGACACCGCCGCACCTGAACTCGCCTATATATATATATATATATATATATATATATATATATATATATATATATATATATATATATATTAAAAATAACCTTATATTATTATATATAACCTTATATCATATTAATATTGATCAATGAATTATTATATATAGTAATACTTACTAATTTACCATATATACACGTGTGGGCCGGGAGAGATATTTTGGCTACTTAGCTTGGAATATATTATATATTATTTACATTTTTTTATTTCTTGAATTAATCAAATCATATAATATTACTCCTAATATATATATATATATATATATATATATATATATATATATATATATATATATATATATATATATATATATTAAAAATAACCTTATATTATTATATATAACCTTATATCAGATTAATATTGATCAATGAATTATTATATATAGTAATACTTACTAATTTACCATATATACACGTGTGGGCCGGGAGAGATATTTTGGCTACTTAGCTTGGAATATATTATATATTATTTACATTTTTTTATTTCTTGAATTAATCAAATCATATAATATTACTCCTAATATATTTTTAGGCACTAAATGACGAAACAATAATCTTTTTAATTCCATTTCTTGTTAACCACTACTCGCCCGCATTTCCTTTATTTTGTTTTCATGTCACAAACCTCATGGATTATGGTACTATTTGTTTACTAACAGGGTGTTGGTTGGGATAAAGAAATTATAGAAGAAAAAAATTGAAATTCGGTGGGAAAGAAATAAGGTTTGAATAAAGTAAAAATTCAAATTGCATATTTAATATGGAGAAATAGAATTATTGAGAATGAGAATAAAATTTAAAAACATAATAAGTGTGAATGAAGGTTATACCTTTCATTTATGTCCGTTTTTTCGTTACGATTTTTTTTTTTAAAAACATTATGCTATAAAAGTTGTACTATACAATATTTTGGATAAATATACCCCTACAATATTTTGGATAAATATACCCCTACCGTTATAACTTCCGTTATCTTTTCCACTATTGTTACCATGCACATGCATCCACCATATATATTTTCTTATCTTATGAAATAATAATAATAATAATAATAATAATAATAATAATAATAATAATAATAATAATAATAATAATATATACACAGTGAGGGAGCTACCTCTCAAAGTGAGGGGGGTTCCTTGTGCGCAGTGAGCACCGGTCTAGCCTCTATGGTTCATATTCAGTTGAGTTACAATGATTTACATCCTCCCAAATGCTCTGTCGGGTCGAAGTGTGGGGCTTTTAGGGTTGGGGTTCAGCCTTTTGGAAGAATAATAATATATACACATTATGTATTGGAGTTATATGTTAATTTTCTAAAATATAAATATTAAATTTATTAAAATGTTTTATATTATTATTATTATTATTATTATTATTATTAATTTAAATATCTAAAATCTAAATAAATCTAAAAGAGAAAATTACACTTTTGGTCCTGTAACTATTGTGGTCTTGTTAATTTGAGTACTTGACTTTAAAAACTAACAATTTAGTCCTGTAACTATGCAATTTTTAACACATTTGGTCCTCCCGACCAAATTGCCGGCTAAATGTCGCCGGAATATTTTTAATCCATTTTAATATTTTTTAATTCGAGGGCAAATAGGTCATTTCCTTCTTCTTCATCATTCTTCTTGGTTTTCTTCTCCTGGTCTGCAGATCTTGGAGACATGGGTCTGTGAATGGAAGACCAGAATGGTTCTTCATTTCCTTCTTCTTCATCTTATATTGCTCATTTAGTTCACATTGCATTCCATTTTCCATTTCCGTTTCATTAATCCAAACCTATAAATCCCGTATCCCAAGTTTAATTAATTACCCAATTAACTTGTATAATCCAAAGCTGCGGGCAAAGCTCAAATAATGGGTCTCATAGCGCTAAGTATGGGCAGCAAAGAAGCAGAGAGCGAAAAGTCGTTGCAGTAATTCTTCTTGCGCAACGGTAGCGGCGGCAGAGGGAGGCCGGGAGATGCCAGAAAGGATTTCCACGACGGAATCCCGCCGGAGAGAAATTAAAGTTCAGGCTGATTCCAAGAAACATGAGGTTTTGCAACTCCGACAAGCTTTCCGGCAATGCACCGGTTATTCTCCCCGGAACAACGCTATACTCTGCCAGCCCAAAAAGTTTCCCAATCGGGCGACCCATCCCTGAGATTCAATGTGACCACATTATCCCCATCGCAAAAATCTCCGGCGAAGTCACAAGGATCAAAAGTAAAATCCCAGGAATCAAAATGGTTGGACCCCTGCAAATCATCCAAGCATTTTTTTTTTCAACAAACAGAGCAAAGAAAAGAGTAGAAGATGAAGAAAATAAAGAATTTTTTTCCCAGATTTCTTCCTCATCTTCTTTCTTCGCGTAAAACATGATGCAATGACGAGGAGAGAAGCAGAAAACAAGAACAAATCCCCCCCCCCCCCCCCCCCCTTTTTTTAGCTTACAATGACCATTTTACCCCCATAAATAAACTATTTTAAAGGAACTATCTTTTTCCGGCAACATTTGGCCGGCGATTTAGCCGGAAGGACCAAATGTGTTAAAAATTGTATAGTTACGGGACTAAATTGTTAGTTTTTAAAGTCATGTACTCAAATTAACAAGATCACAATAGTCACAGGACCAAAACTGTAATTTTCTCAAATCTAAAATTTTAATATAAATTACTAATATTGGGCACATATTTTTTGCGCATCGCACATAGAAAATATTAGTAAATGATATAAAGACTAAAATATTCTTGTATAATAATAATAATAATAATGATAATAATAATAATAATAATAATAATAATAATAATAATAATAATAATAATAATAACCAATAGTAGTTTTGTCATTTCATCTCCCATTTTCTTTCTTACAACCTCCATATTACAATTCATGAGTAGTGCCTATGAATTGCAATTCAGCAAAAGGAGAAATCTGTAATTCTGTAAAATTACAATTTCCTTCAATAAAACACTTTAATTTACTTTATCATGGAATAAAATATGATACATCCAACCAAACACTTCATAAAGGAAAATGGGTAGGGAAGTAAGTAAATGGTCCAAATTGTGCCATTAGGATTGCCATTTAGGTTTGGTTCAATTGGCAAGAGAAAACGATAGCTCCTAATGTTGAAAATTTTACAATAAGTAATTACGTGACGCAATGTAATTAGTTGATTGTAATATTTTATTAAAAAATAAGTTAATTACAGAATCATATAAATCTTTAATATATAATAATACTTTATCCGAACTCGGAAGTAATCATAGTGATAGTTATTGATTGTATTAGAAATTTACATGCGAGTTCTAAAACTTGAAGCAAGAACCGATTTCTCTTTTAATTTTGGCTCGTTACTATTTTTTTTTTTTTTTTTTTTTTTTTTTTACTGCTCAGGGCCGGTCCTGAGAGGCGAGCAAGATGGGCACCCGTCCTAGGCCCAACGTTGAGACGGGTTACATAGCTTTATTTTTTATTTTTTGATAAAGTTAAAAAAATAATCCAAGACTTTAAAATTATTTATTAATTTTAAATCTATTTAATAATTACAACCATATGGTATACGTATCTCGGTTAATATATATATATATATATATATATATATATATATATATATATATATATATTAGTGAACGTTGAAGTAATTTATAATTACGCTTCATATAGGGGCCCCAAGTTTGAATGGACACTACACCAAAGTTATTATATATATTTTTTAATAAAAATTAAATGTTTACACAAATTCAAAATTATCATTTAATTATTTTCAATTAACTCATACAATCTTTGAACTTCATATATTACAATTATTATTGTGTGGACCATACTAGCTCTCAAATAATGTATAGTACATTCAGCGCACAAATAATATATTTTTAATATATTAAAAATGTACATTGTATTAAGGAAAAGTACATTATTTGAGTTGTCAAAGAATATTATTTTGTATAATATATATTACGTACACGAATAATGTATTTTTAGTATATTAAAAATGTACTTTTTGCTATGATTCACATAACAATGTATGAACCATGGTATACACAATAATTTGTCCATATAATAAGGGCCTTTGTTTTTATTTTGCCCCGAGCCTATAAAATGATAGGACCGACCCTGGTACAGCTGACTATGTTACAATAGTATCTGTTCATAACTAACGTAGTATTTATTCATAACTACTTCCTCAACCTACTAAAGCACAAAGAGTCAAAATCGTTCTCACTGAGGCTCAAATTAAACCCCTGACCTCCCATTTGGGAGATCCACTTCACGCCACTATACCACAAGGTCATTGGCGGCTCATTACTGATGTACTTCTTTGATTTTCATTTGATTATTCTATTTAGATTTCTGTCAATCTGTAGTTTAATAAAGAGGAAATTTCAATTTTGGTCCTATGACGATAGGGGTCTTGTTAATTTCAGTTCCTGACTTTTAAAAGTATCAATTTAGTACCTTAATTATGTAATTTTTGTCAATTTTGGTTACTCAGGTTAAATTGTCGGTCAAATTTCGTCGAAAAATTTTAATAGTTAAAATAATGAGGGCATTTTAGTCATTTTACTTGTTTATTCTTTCTTCTCCGACGGTCCATCTCTTATACCCAGCTTCCGGCGATCGTTTCTTCCTCCGTTCTTGAAGCTGCAGCCGCCGTCCTTCATCTCCCCCTGTTTCGGATGAGTTGGTCCTCTCTTCTTTCCAAAGCCAATAACGGCAGTGACGAAGCGGCGATGGCATACAGTTCAAGAAACCAAACAACTAACAAAAATAAACACAATCAGACAACAAATTATGACCAAAGACAACCTTGATTTGCTTTTCCGATGAGCTTTTGCACCAGCCAAACACCCTTATTTGTAGCACGCTGAAGAAGCTCATTTGGATGTCAACGACGGTTCACGCAACCTCCGGATCTGGAGGGTTTTCTCTACGAGCTCTGTAATTGAACAAAATGGCGAAAGTTTGGAGATGGGTTTGAAAAGCGCGAGCCGCAGAAGGATTATGAATGTATGTGAACTTGGGGAGGGAGATGTAGATGGGTTTCTCGGCTATGACGATGTTTTCCAGTATTGCCGGAAGCTGGGATTAGAGATGGACCGTCGGCGTCGGAGAAGAAAGAATAAACAAGTAAAATGGCTAAAATACCTTCATTTTTTAACTATTAAAATTTTCCGACAAAATTTGACAGGCAATTTGGCTGGAGTGATCAAAAATTACATAGTTAAGGTACTAAATTGATACTTTTAAAAGTCAAGGACTGAAATTAACAAGACCCCTATAATCGTAGGACCAAAATTGAAATTTCCTCTTTAATAAAGATATCTAACATTTTATTTGATCATCCAAACCTATTATCTCAATGTGTAATTTCTATCTCTATTGTAAACTTTTCTTTAATTGAATAATAAAATTACATGTTAGACATCTTTATTAAATTGTAGAATGATAGAAATTTAAACTGCGAACTAATTGTGAGAATAAAATAAAAGTAAATGAGGTAATGAGACAAAATTAAAGAGTAAGACTACGGGTCTGTTTGGAAACTTGAAAAATATTTTCTAGAAAATGACTCATTTTTTTTTTTTAGAATAATTTAATTTTATAATGTTTGACTAAATATCAGAAAACTAACTTTTTCTGTTTGGTTGAAATTTGAGAAATTATATATATATATTTTCATATTTGGTTCATTTTTCTAAGAATGAATATAATAATAATAATAATAATAATAATAATAATAATAATAATAATAATAATAATAATAATAATAATAAAAAACGGTGGTGGTGGTAGAGGTGGTGATAACAACAACAACAACAACAACAATAATAATAATTTAAAAACTAATAAGTGTGAATGAATGTTATTATGTTCGTTTTTCCATTGCGTTTTTTTTTTTTTTTTTTTTTATTATTTTTATTATTTTTACATTATGTTATAAGAGTTGTACAATATAATATTTTGGACAAACATACCCTTACCGTTATAATTTTCGTTATAATTCTCATTATCTTTTTCACTATTGTAACCATGCACATGCATCCATCATATATTTTCTTATCTTCTTAAATAATAATAATAATAATAATAATAATAATAATAATAATATACACATTATATATTGAGGTTACATGTTAGTTATTTTCTAAAATATAAATATCAAATTTATAGAAATATTTTACAACATTATTATTATTTTACTATCTAAATAAATCTAAGATTTTAATATAAAGTATTAATATTGGACACCTATTTTTATGCATCATGCATATAAAATACTAGTAATAATAATAAGTTGTGATGGTGGTATGGTGGTGGTGATTGCAATAGTAATAATACGGAAACTAATTTGAAAACAGATGAGAGAGAATATAAATACATAAAAATAAAGAATTTGAAAAATATCTTTTGACAAAAAATCTAAAAAGAAATTTATCTTTAAAGTGAACATTTTTCAGTTAACCAAAATGAATAACTTTTTTTTTTTTTTTTTTTTTTTTTTTTTTTTTTTTTTTGAATATCAAATATAGAGAAATTTGAAAAATAACTTTCAAAAATTATTTTTTGAGCTTTTAAATGGATGCTAAATATCATAATAATTGATGAATAAAATTGAAATTTGAGATAATGATGGTGAATTTAAAATGAGGGATTGCGATTAAGGATTTGATTTTGGGTGCAAAGAACATAAAGTTATTATATAGTCGCTCGGAAAGCATCCATAACAGTAGGCGGGCTACTGGAAAACGACGCAAGGGCAAACAACAACGTAACACGGAAAAAGGAAAAATAAAAGGATGAAATTATTGTTTGGACCATAGTCTAAATGTACATTATATAATATAATGTACACTGAGTACATAAATAATGTACATCGCCTGAATATAATGTACATTTTTAATTTAATAAAAATATATTATTTTTGTACTGAATGTACATTATTTTACAATATACAAAATATGATTCACACAATAATATTTGGCTGCTGGCGGAGGGGGAACGCCAAAACGAGAGGCCCGCCCCGCACGCGGGTGGAGTCTCATTTTACATTTTCACCCTTCACGGTACTCTCTCTTATTTGCATTTCAAATTGATTTTATATTTAGAATAAATTTCATTTTTTGTCTCTGATTATTATTATACATGAATGATGAATCACATCTGGTATTTAATTATTAAAATTTTTAAATTAAATATGTAATTATATAATTTGTACCACATTTAGTCTCTTTTTTTTTTTTTTTAGTAATATCGCATTTATTCTTGTTATATAATTTTCGACCGATTATTATCAGAAGTGCTCATTTTAGGAAAAGCAAATGCGATATTCTTCTAGAAGAAACAACTATAACACTTGAAGGAGCATTTTCGGTAATAATTGAATGAGGAATTTAATAGTAAGATCAAATATGATACACTTCACCATAAAAAAAGATCAAATAGGATACAAATTACAGATTCATATATTTAAATTTTAATTAGAGAATTTTAATAATTAATGACTTATGTAGGAAAATACTATATGAACTCCATCTTCTTACTCTCAATTTACACTTTCTCTCCCAAAATCTTGAGGTAAGTACTTTTCCTAGGACTCACATGATCAAAATATTCTATTATAAGTTGCCACATCATAGAGTAAAAGTGAGCTGAGTAGAATTTGAAAGTAAGTTCTACTATATGTACTCCCTCACTTTTACTCCAGACAAACAATGATAGAATATTTTTATCATGTAGATTCTAAAAAAAGTGTTTACAATAAAAATTTGTGATAAAAAATAAATTTAAGAATATAAAATGAAAACCAGGACTATGTGGTCTAATGGTACCCGGGTTGGACTTCCATTTGGAAGATTATAAGTTCGAGCCTCAGTGGAGGCGTTATTGGTTCTTTGTGTTTCAGTAGGTTGAGAAAGTAGTACGTATACTAGAACTCATTTTATGTATGATAGATTGATAGTGAGGGACAAAAAGTGAATTTTTTTATTTAATTTAAATAGATTCCAAAAAAAGTAAAGCGAAGCGAAGGCCAGACACAAACCAGTCCAGTCCAAACTCCAACGCCATTGCCTTCCTCAGTTCCTCCTCCTCCCTCTCTCTCGCTCCGCACCTTCTCGCCGTACGTCTCTCTCTCTCTCTCTCTGTTCTTCTCCCGAACACAGATTTTGGCTGCTTCGTTGATTCGGTTTCTAGTTTTTTGGAAGTGGAAGAATGCGTTGAAGAAGAAGTGGTCGTAGTCCGCTCTGTCCTTTTCCTTTATTGTTTTTTGTTCCTTCTATAGATCTTACGATCACCCAAATGCACCGTTAAATATACTCGTAAAAAGATCAAACATGGCTTTTGTGTGTCTATAAATGAATGGACGTTTCTATCATTCCTCTGATGTTTATCTCGCTTCAAACAAAATTGTGGGGCTTTCTTACTAATATGTTTTCCCCTAAAGTGATAGTAACTATTTTGTATTTCTTTTTTCATTTTGACAGTGCAACTTATGCTTTTTTCCCCTTAGAGGATTAATTTCAGTTTTCTTCCCTGTTGCTGCTGCTAATTAGATCTTCAAAAAGAAAATTTGAAAGCTTTTTCTTCAATCTCTGGTCTCCTTTTTATTTTTCATTTGATGCTTAGTATGAGCTGTTCAAGCTTCTTTGATCAGCTATTGGATTTTAAGAATTATGCCTATCTTTTTATGCTGGGCCCCGTTGTTTTTTTTTTTCTCTGTTTGAATTTTCATTATTATTCAAATGACTAATCATGGCCAAGAATCAGTACTCTATAATATTTGTTTACAATTTCAGATTGATATCAATTTCACATTGAAGATTTGAAGGAGGTGTATCTCACAATTAATAAGCAATTGCGTTTCTATCCCTAAGGCGTAATTATTTTAGCATTGAAGAGCTTCTCCAATGCTAAACTTGACAAGAACTAGAGCTCAGCCAAGGCCTAATAGATCTATACCTTTGGGAGGTTAGCTTTCTACTTGTTATATAGATGGATGTATCTATACCACACACACATGTACTTCTGTAACCTGTTTTCTATCATTCGTTGTCTTATCATTGGATTTCAAACTGCATGAATTAAGTCAATTTCTTTGATTACATGTTTCCTAATTGTGATGAGTTATAGTTAATCTAGATTTTGACAAGTGATATTCTTCTTCTGGGTTATGTGCTAGGTATGGAGTACTTGGATCCAAAGAAAAAGAGCAATTTTGTTGGAAAAATTCTTATGGCTGCTCTCTTGACAACATTGTGCATCCTTATGCTCAAGCAATCCCCAACTTTCAACCCTCCAAGCCCTGTAACTCCCTGATTCCCACTCTTTACATGTTGCTGTTTTTTATATCCCTCAAGTGACTTAACATGCTTGGAATATGTCTTACTATGTTATACTTGTATTCCTCAAGAATTCATCACTTCATATCAAGCATTGTAAGGATCTCTTTGTGAATGTTTTCAAGTTTTGAATCCGTTCCATCAAATAAAAAGAAGGGAGTGTATCTGTGCCAAAATAATTTTCCACCCTATTTTCTTTCCCCCCATTCAAATACACTAAGAGTATTTTTATCATCCATTATATTGGAAGGATGCCTCAATAAATTTTAGAAGACTACATCACAATTCCTATATTTATTGCAGTTCTTGAGTGTGTGAATCCTTGATTCTTTTCTATTTTGAGCTTTTGGCTTGGGTGTTTGTATATAGTACGGGCCATTTGTTTTCCATAGGTTTGGCACCTTTGCTTTTTCAGTTATAATTTAGCAGTTTTCAACTCTCCAGTGATGCATATACTACCAAGTTAAGATCTGTTTTTTTGGCTTGTAGTGACAAGTTTCCTAATGGACCACTTGTTGTTTAGCTTTGAGGGAAATTATCATGTGTTTGAAATGTTGTGTCTTTATCTGAACTTTTAGTCTTAGGTACGGATTAGAAGGCAAACATTTTTGTCATTGTATGTTATTCTTTGGCAACTAGAAAGATATTGTTTACTTCTTTTTTGCATTGTTTTATTTTGGTTTATTTAGTTGAAATTATTTTCCAAGAAAAGACTCAAATTTCTGAAAGTTTAAGGTTCTCTATTTCCATTGATACCTTTGTACATAATGGGATGCCTCTATTTTAACTAAGGTCAAGCTCAAAAGCTCTTTCTCCCCCATCCTCAATCAAGCTTTTTATAGTTTTGAAACTATTCCATCAATCCATTTTATTTCTGATTTTTCTTTTGTTTCCCAGTTTTCTCATCATGAACCAGGTGTTACTCATGTCTTAGTTACCGGAGGTGCTGGGTATATTGGTTCACATGCTGCATTAAGACTTCTAAAGGACTCATATCGTGTAACTATAGTGGTAATTCATCTTTCCAACTGTTTGAATAGGCTCTTCTGTAATTGCTTATAGAGACTGTAATACTGTATTTTGTAGAGTTTACTTGTGCAGAAGTTTATAGATAACAAGATTCTCTCACATAACAGGACAACCTCTCACGGGGAAACCTAGGTGCTATAAAAATCTTACAAGCACTATTTCCAGAGCCTGGAAGGCTTCAGTTTATATATGCCGACCTTGGAGATGCAAAAGCGGTATCCTGTTTGCTCATATCAATTAATCTTTGTTATACAGATGAAATCTATAAATAACTTGTTACACTAACTATTGGAATTCAGGTGCATGAGATATTTTCTCAGAATGCATTTGATGCTGTGATGCATTTTGCAGCCGTAGCATATGTTGGTGAGAGTACCCTTGATCCACTAAAGTAAGTACTCCGTAATTTCTTTTTTTTTTTTCAAATTTTATTACAGCAACCATTACAGTTCAGCATTTTGTTGACTTTTAGTAAAAAAAAAGATGAGAATAAGGGTCAAATAGGCCATCGAATTGCACACGATAATGCAATTAGGCCACTGAACCTAAAAAAAACTACAATTGAATCCTTAAACCAACCAATTTCATGCAATTAGTCCAATTTGCAGGTTTTTCAGGTTTTTAACCGTCACCCCAAATTTAAAATATTTTTTAAAAATTATTATTTAAATTTTTTAACATGATTTTAATTTTTTATTTTTATCTTTAACTCTGGGTTTCTGGTGTTCATTGTGTTTCATACCAAATTTGAAACTTTTGCACAATCATCCAATTTTACTATCTAGCCTAGAAAAAAGAAAACAATTCAACCTGACCCAGAAAACTTTTCTATTAGTTGGCAACAAATCTAGTACCTTGTAATTGGCTATACATGAAACATTGAGATTGGAACGATCTTTTCTAAGTCGAATAGTAAAATTGAATAAAATTGCATAGAAGTTTTAAATTTGGTATGAAATTGCCAAATTTAAAAGGTTAGGCACAGTGGTTTGGATATTTTCCACCAAAGCTTAAAATTTATTTATTACTATACAAATTATATACTATTTTTTTTTCTTGTCTTGGCTTTGATTTTTGTTGTTTCTTCTGATTGTAAAGTTTTGTAATAGTATTTAAAGAATATAATTTTCCTAATTCCTATTTAAAGAGTATACTTTACCACTGACTATTAGAAGTGAGTAAGTGACATGATTTTAGTTTATTTTTATTTTTATTTTTATTTTTATCTTTAACTCTGGGTTTCTGGTGTAAATTGTGTTTCTGATATCTTGGGGTTACTGTTACTTTGCTACATTCTACATCTTATGTATAATCTTTTGTGTGAAATCAGGTATTACCATAACATCACATCAAATACCCTTGTTGTATTAGAGGCTATGGCAGCACACAGAGTCCCTACTTTGATTTATTCGAGTACATGTGCTACATATGGAGAGCCTGAAAAGATGCCCATTACAGAAGAAACACCACAGGTGAAATGTTAAACCTATATTTTACTGGCCTGTTATGAATGCTACTTTTTTTTCCGGGAGCCAGTATATGGGAACATTTCTGAATGGCTGAGCTTTTATGTCTCATTCCAGCTCCCAATCAACCCATATGGGAAAGCTAAGAAAATGGCGGAGGATATTATTCTTGATTTTCATAAAAATTCAAAGATGGCTGTCATGATTTTGAGGTTGGTCTTCAATATTTCCTTACTTTTGTATTAGTTCTCCTTTTAGTTATTTATTTTCCTTGATGTGGCAGTAGTTACAAAGGTGCTTGGCCTTTTATCTTTAATCAGTTACTTTCCAATTAAAGAGATGTGATTCTACCATGTTATTGTGAGGCCCTGTGCTGTTTAGTTCACAGCTCTTGCATTACATTAGAGTGGTATCACATTTCCAAAATTTGCATCTTTTGAAGGAGCCATATTTTTTAATTTATGCTAGAACTTGATTCATAGTACTTGTGTATATTATTATTTAGAGTTAATACTAGCCGGGTCTTCTGAGTATAATAGCACCGCCATGTTTAGTCCTAAACTTTCAATTTAACCACCTGTGATCCTTCAACCTTCAAATTTAACCACCTGCCCTTCCGTTAGTTCAAGTAAGGACAAAGTTAGGACTAGGGATGGTTACAAATTTCAAAGTTGAAGGACCATGGGTGGTTAAATTTGAAAGTTGGAAGGACCACGACCGGTTAAATTGAAATTTTAGGACTAAATGTGGCGGTGACACTATATTCAGAGGATCCCTGCTGGTATTAACTCTATTATTTATTATTTGGATCTTTATTTTTGAATTGATACGGAATCTAAAGATCTAAAAATTGAAGAACGAGCTCTTTTGCTCGCCCCTAAGGCAAATATGATGATGTAAGCAGCACTTGTTGTCAGGATTAAATATGACCATGTTTATGCATTTATTAAAATAATTTGATCATCCCATCTAGTAACATCAAATTCTTGTTTGAATTTTCAGATACTTCAATGTAATTGGCTCAGATCCAGAGGGAAGGTTAGGAGAAGCTCCACGTCCTGAGCTTCGTGAACATGGGAGGATATCAGGTGCTTGCTTTGATGCAGCTCGTGGAATCATTCCTGGGCTTAAGGTCCATTCATACTTCTACTACCTCACTACTAGAGTAGGATGGCATTTTAACCAATGATTCATTTATAATTGTAAATATAAGATTGGGTCAAGATTACTCAATTTGGCTATAATGCACATGAGTTAAACCATTGAATTCAATCAATTGGCTAGTCTAACCCATCGGCTCCCATCGAGTGGAGAACTGGGCCATTTTGAATATAACCTGTTGACGACTTTAAATGGACCCTCCCTCTAAAATGAAAGCTTGGACACCACCAATACCACGAATAAACCGAGTGAACACAGAGTGGACCGAACATGCTCTGATACCATGTTAGATTTAAGATTGGGTTAAGGTCACTCAATTGGGCTATAATGCACATGGGTCAAACCACACTAAAAGATTGAATCCAACCGATTTAGTAATCTAACCCATGGCCTTATTCTTCCATGTATTCTCTTATTTTTTCTATGTGGGACTCTTAACTATAATATATGTAAAGTGGATGTGTAGAACTTACTGTATATGAATCCTAACTTGTCGGATGCTGTGATGCAGGTTAAAGGAACGGACTATAAGACACTAGATGGGACATGCATTCGGGATTATATTGACGTTACTGATCTTGTAGACGCGCATGTTAAAGCACTAGAGAAGGCAACTCCTGGGAATGTTGGGATCTACAATGTGGGCACTGGGAGAGGTAGTTTTTCCCCGTTCTATAATGTGTTGTGATTGCTCAGAGATCGTGAAGTCTCGTTCTCATCTTTTTTCTTTTTTTCTTTTTGTATCTCGAGAACACAGGTAGATCCGTGAAGGAGTTTGTGGATGCCTGTAAGAAAGCAACGGGGGTATCAATTAAGGTGGACTACCTTCCCCGTCGACCAGGTGATTACGCAGAAGTATACAGTGATCCAACCAAGATCAGGCTTGAACTAAACTGGTCAGCAAAGCACACTGATCTTCAAAAGAGTTTGCAGATCGCGTGGAGGTGGCAGAAGTCGCATCTCAATGGCTATGGATCACCTCGAGCAATGGCTTCATAATAATCCATAGATTAATCGCGGAACATTAACAAGAACCCCATACATACACTATACATACAGCTCAGTTTTTGCTGATCTCGCATCGATATTTTGCAGTACCCCATTCATGGCAAGAGCTTTATTCGCTATTAGTCTTATTATACCATAGATTTGTGGGGTAAGGCCGGGTTGAGTTCAATATTTATTCTTTCACACCTATAGCCTATAGGTAGTAAACATAGTGAGGGTATTAGTAAAGCATGTAGGTAGAAGAAGCTCAGGCAGCTTATTTATCCATTCATTGTTATACTATACTAGTCAAATATAATTATACATGCGTTTTGATATAACGCAAGTTGAAGAGTATACATTCTGTATTAGTAAATATAATGATGAGATCTATATTGAGATTCATAACATCATGAGATCTATATATATAGAGAGAGAGAGTAATAATAAGCATCATGAAATGGTTTACATAAAATGTGGCTTTTCTTTATGTTTGTACTTATGTGTTTGGCATTTTCAAAGTCATTTAAGCTCTTTTTTCCCCTTTATAATTTTTTGATATATTTTTAATCGTAAGGCATTACATAATTCATTTATTGATTGAGTGGGTAGAATATGATTTTAATTTGATTTTGTGTAACATTTTTTCGATTGAGCTTGTTGCATAGAGTATTCTTAGTGTGGCTTACCTAGTGTATGGATAGTGGTGATGAATTTTCTCGTTACAAAAAAAGTTTGAATAATTATGAGATAATAATTTAGTTGAGTTGTTTGGTGCAATTTCAAAATTTTCTACTTTGTTGTTGGTGAAAGTGGAGTTTTTACAAATGAGGCCTATAGATTAAAAACATTTTAGGGAGAATTTGGTTCATGGTAGGTAAGATAATCAAGACTCAATCCCTAGTCATTCTTCTTAAATTTCACTCATGTGACCAACTAAGCTACACATGTAATAATCTACATCATTTCGTAGGAATCTACATTTTGTTATAAATATTAACATAACTAGTAGTTGCACCTGTGCGATGCACGGCCATATGTATAGTTTATGGAATATACAGTATGTACTAAAGCTTAAGAAATGTAATAAATTAAAAATCCCCACCAAATTGAAAATTGATTAAACATTGTTGAAGACTTCTTTGTACACAACATTTGTTGTCTTACTAAGACATGTTACATCTTCTCCGCAAATCAATACTTTTAAACCCGTAGGGTTACTGACTCTTGAAACAGCTACGTACATTTGCCCATGGTTAAAGACTGATCTATTTAAATACAATCCCACTCTTGAGAGCGTTTGTCCTTGACTTTTATTTATTGTCATGGCATAGGATAGCATCAAAGGAAATTGCTTTCGTTGGAATTTGAAAGGCAATCTTGGATCTGACGGTGTTAGTGACATCCTTGGAATCAAAACTGTAGTACCTGCATTTGTACCCCCCATTATTTTTGCTTCCAACACATGATCAGCTAACCTTGTTACAATCAATCTTGTACCATTGCACAAGCCAAGAGTGTGATCAATATTTCTCAAGAGCATAACGGGTGACCCAATTTTCAAAGTCAATGCATGATTAGGTACACCAGAACATCGCAGACCATTCAAGAATTCTGCAGTGTGCAATTCCGCTAACATATCTGCATTAGAATCTGACTTGCAAACTGAATCACAACTCAAATAAGTCCTAGCTTCACTTGGATTTTGATCATTCATGTATTGGTTAATGATATCTACCATATCCAATGTTGGTGCCAATATGGCACTATCCTCAAGGTATGATAAATCACCATTAGCGCTTCTAAACAACGGGAAAATGCTATCAACAATTGTAGAAATAGTATCACCATCACATTTAAGTAGAAACTTATCTAGAATTGTTAACTCTGCGTCACCATCCGTTGAATTTCCAATTTTCCCGTCACCTATATCTGCTATCCAGTTTGCAAACTCTTCAATCTCTTTGGCCTCTATTTGCGATTTTACACGTCTTAGGCGTAGATTTTTTGTTAGCCTAAATACTTTGCATGATCTCCAAAGGTATGATGAATTTATGCTCGATCCAACAATATATTGCCTTGTGCCCTTTGGAATAACCGGAAGAATTTGTCTAAAATCGCCACCCAAAACAACTGTTTTACCACCAAATGTCATTTCACAGCTTCTTGGATTTGTGGAGCGCAATAAATCACGCATAGTTCGGTCTAGGGCTTCAAAGCAGAACTTGTGCATCATTGGAGCTTCATCCCACATTATCAACTTGCTTTGCATAATAAGCTCAGCCAACGGGGTGCCTTGTCTTATGTTGCAAGTGGAATCTTCATTAACAGATATAGGTATTGCGAACCTAGAATGTGCTGTCCGACCACCTGGTAGCAGAAGAGAAGCTATGCCGCTAGATGCAACATTTAGAACAATTTCACCCTTATGTCTTAAAGCGGATGAAAGTGCTCTCCACAAGAAGGTCTTACCAGTACC
This sequence comes from Ipomoea nil, assembly GCF_001879475.1. Taxonomy (NCBI): domain Eukaryota; kingdom Viridiplantae; phylum Streptophyta; class Magnoliopsida; order Solanales; family Convolvulaceae; genus Ipomoea; species Ipomoea nil. The sequence continues at coordinate 2,642,903 of NW_017616947.1, forward strand.
ACCATATCCATAAACGAAGAAAAATCCACCAGCTTTGCTTTCAATATCTGTTAACACCTCCTCGTATATTACCTTTTGCTCATCTGTCAGTTGACTAACCAAATCGTTATTCTCTTTCTCCTGAGCAACACGATCATATGCCAATTCTTCTTGTATCAACCTATTTGATATTAAATTATATGTCTCCAAATCTGCAACTGGCATTTCTGGAAAGTCCTTAAGATTCTTTCCCATTATTGATAACAATTTTTCAATCTCAACCAACGCAAAATTCATCTTTTGATTGTCATTCAACACAGAATCTGCAATGATTTGAACCATTAAGTGAATACAAAATCAATGTGTTTTGCTTGAGTATGTTATTCTAAAAACAACTGAAAATAAAATGCAAAATATATAGCCAGAATAACTTGTGTACCTGAATTTTGCAATTGTTTCCGAACTTGATATTGTGCATCTTCAGACAAATGTTGCCACACGGCATACCAAATAGCTTCAGGTTTACCTATACAGCTGGTCATTAACAGTGTAACAAATAACCTCCTCAACTTATCTCCAGAAGCCCAATGACTTGCTTCCTCTATTGCATCTATATATTCTTTGTCATCATCAACTAAGCCTCTAGCATAACACGCATCGCGGAATGAATCATATTGCACACCATTCACAATCTTTATATCAGCAAAAGATGTAGGACCACGAACTTTATTCAACAAACATCTTAAATAAAAAATTTCACCAGTGCCAGGTGGGACGTAAAAAATCCTTCCTATTGCGAATCCTTTTTTCCTTGGCTGCCATTTTCGTAGTTGTTTCTTCCACACAAATTTCGTTGGCATCTCAGCATAAGTCATCTTTCTTGCCTCTGGAAATGTCTTGTTAGCCTCAAACCATTCCAAGAACATGCTTTGTCCTATAGTTGGTCTATTCACAATGTTGTCAACTGGATCGTCATCGGCAAAAATCACACTTTGTTGATTGGGTAAGTGAAAGCTTAACCTTTCCACTGATGGAGCCTAAGCTGTATATCAAAGCCAAACAACCGCTATACAGCCTCGCAGGGTGAAATGTACCTACAGTCATAGTACATATTAATCTCATCTACAGATTTTCCAACATCTGAATCATTGCTTGTTTTGTAGAACTCGGCTGTTACCATGTCGTGTCCCTTATTGACATATTTGAAAAGGTACTTGATTGAACAGGACTGGTTGCACCACTCCACATTTATATGAGCCTTGTATTTAAGCAATAAATGTCTGTTGTGCGGTACAACATACTTGTTGTCCAAGACAATGCCATTCTTTGTTATTGTCCTTCCATTTTCTCGACGTCTATATAAGGGATACCCATCATCATCAAAAGTAGAACATTCCAAAAATTTTTTGGGAAAATGTTTGGAACATCTTCCTTTCACCATACACGGAGAATTTAGTCTAGCTTTTCCGCATGACCCATGCATCATAAATTCCTCAACAGCTTTGTAGTATTCTACATCCATATTTTCATCAGGTATCTCAGCTGAAATTATTTTGTCTAAAGCTCCAACTTCACTAACTTCATTTAGTTTGTCCAAAAAGAGCAATATATGCGCATGCGGGATGCCTCTTTTTTGGAACTCAATGGTATATATAACTGTGAAATAAATAATGAATATAATTTAGGAAAAACAATCTTAACAAGATGAAATAGTTTAAAAAAAAAATGTACAGGGGTTTACCTCCAGCAACCGATCCAAACAGTTGCTTCTTTCTACAATCGGCTATCAAGTAATCGAGCTTCATCTTAAACAACCTGCAAATTATGTCAGGACGGTCTTCAGCTTTCAAACTATGGTCATTAAGGAAACGTTACACCTCAGGCCACTTTGGGTTGTAGGTAAAAGTTATAAATAAATCCGGATATCCAATCCATCTACAAATAGCCATCGCATCGTGGTAATTTTGTATCATGTACCTTGCTCCGCCAGTGAAACTCGATGGTAAAATTATCCTACGCCCCTGAGTTGATGGATTTATTTCACCCCGAGTTAAAGCATCTGTCAACCCACTATATGATTCACAATGTAAGCTTTTTTGGTGTGTCCTTATATAGATGAGTCTTCCTGACTCAACCATTGTATATCCGTCAACAACAAATTGTTGGAATAACCTCTTCGCATGTAGTATTGTACTGACAACCTCTTTTCTTGATTGTAAGCGATAACAAAAAAATTCCTTTGGACTAATCCTTTGTCTTCCGCCAGCACCACAGTTGCCCTTTATGTTAGAGAAGACAATGTCTTCCCTATAACCATCTTCACCATATGGAAACAACAATGGGTATTGAAGTGGCAAGTAGGAAGGGTTTAATTCACTTATTCTTTGTAGCTGGCCGCCCTTAGTTTGAACGACAATGTCACGCTCACCTATACTGGTATCAAGATCTCCAACTATTAATGCAGCTACTTCAGACACTTCAGGTAAATTGTATGTCCTAGCATCTTTCTTGCGCTTGCCTAGCAATTTTATCTTGACTTCAGCGCAGGGATTTCTATCCATTTCTGACTTAGCCATACGAAATAACTTAACCAAGACATTATTTTGATCCAACTCACCTTGAATGACATTCACTATGTCTATATGAATGTCATCTTGATTACAACCATCCCTGTATTAATTATGAAATGAATATATACTTTATATAATTGGTTTAGACTCAATGATCATAACATAAGTAAGCGAAGATTAGGTTTACCTCACAGCATTGATACGGTTTATTTGTTCATTGTTTGTGTCGTATATGTATAGTTGGGCAAAATGTGGTGGCTTGCCTTCTTGTGGAAGTAAACTTCCCATTAAATGATAGTTCTGTCCATTTAATCGGAATACAGGGGGCCCGCCTCCCTTGTTCACGGTCCTGTCAACCCTACCTCCCATTGATGTGAAGCAAAACATGTTGTTGTATGTCCTGATGTTTTGTAAGAATTTCCTAGATAGTTCACATTTGCCGAAAAAAAGATCGCTGATACCTTTGGGTGGCAAGGGTAATGTGGGCAACTTAATTTTACCACTGTTGCAACACATGGAAAATCGCGGTGCTCCCTTAGTCACGGTTTTGTTCTGTCTCTCCTCAAACCAAAATAACGCACCACAATGGTCACAAGTATTTGTAGCGTCTCCAAAATCACAATATTCAACTGCATTAAAAGGTAATATTATGATGCGGTATTAATATTGCACAACAACTATTAATATTATATTGTGCTACGTACCATTAGAAACCGCGGGTGTGGTAGCAATATCGTTGTTCTGTGGTTTTCTGTCAACATTTTTAACCAAACTTGTAGCAGTAATACTTGCTTCTGTAGGCAAGGGAATATTTGATACTTGAAATTTAGATAATTTTTGAATTTTCCAATAATATAATAAATTAGAATAAAGTAGTAAAGGGTTTGGAAAAAAAGTTAACAAAATTAAATAAAAGGCGTAAAGTATCCCTATATTTAACTAATGAAAGCATATATATAGAAATTAAGGAAATACCGGTTGAACAAATATCTGCTGCTCTAATCGGTGCAGGAAGAGATTCTTCTTCGAACGCTAACAGCAAGTCCCTATTTAGCTCATGTGGAGGTTTAATAGTACAACAATTTGTACCGTCTAGGATTTTGTTGCATCCACTATTAACATTCGATATGTTCTTGAACGGTTGTCGCGTTGGTACTTTATGTTGTGTGTTACAACCTATTGTCAAAGTTCATAGCAAATGAGCTATAGTATCAACGTAATAAATTAAAACGTACATTTATGATTTTTATAGAAAGTTACCAGTTAATATAGATGTTGGTACGGAGGATATTGACTCTTGTAAGTGTCCCAAAATGAAAACCTTTGATTTGTTTGAGCCGAATTTTTGTGTTATGTTCCGCCCACTTAAGTGTATATTGCAAGTACCTTTGTCACACATAGATAAATATTTAAGTTAAACACAATATCGAAATAGACAAATAGATTCAATAACTAAATAATAACTAACTAAAAAATTATATATGTATATTTGAAATATATGTAAATGTACATCGCTATAATATGTAATAGTTTTACCGTTTTTTATAGTACTCATTGGTGTAATATTTTGAGTAGAACAACATCCAGATGAAAGTCTTCTAGGGATACTTGAAGCGTTTTCGTCTCCAACTGGAGGGTTTTCCTTTGTTGGTGAAATTTTTTCAAAATTCTCTGCGATATAGGTAAGTAAAGTTAAGTAATTAGACCAACATTACACAACATAAATGTCCAAGTATAATTATCAATGAAAAGCTAATAACATAACTATGATGAATTATTCATGTACCAAGGTCCACCATATGGTGTGCACCCTATATAGAAAGTATATTGTTATGTAACGTGTTGTTTCCCTATAAGTACGAAAATTGAATAATTATCAAGATGATTTAGAATTATTTATTAGACTCTTATATTAGTACATTCCATTACAACACAATTTCTAATATTTCTTCGCAAAAATATAATTTATAAAGTTGTACGTTCAATTTAAAAGTAATATTGAATAAGACAAAAAATAGAGTTCTATGAATACTTTCAAAAACGTATCTAATATACATGGAAGCTTAGAATTGTGTATTATGTGTCAAATAATATTTGACGACATAAGTATTCTATGATATCCTATTTATCCATTACACGACAATTAATTCATTATATCATTGTACTAAACATACTAATAAGTGGTAAAAATAAGGCCCAAGCTAAGTAAAAACACAATACTTAACCAATAGACTTACACTAACCAGCTCCATTAACCCGACCCACCAACCCTTTCCTAAACCCGACCCAAAACCCGGAATATAAATTCGGAGTCCAACCTTCACTTCTACCGTACCCGACCTTTCGCATTCCTTCCGCCTCTCTCGCCTTCGTCGGAGACAATCGCCTTCCGTAGGTCTCTCTCCCTTTCCTCCTTACATCTCTCACTCTGTCCGAAAGCTTGGTAGCAAGAATGTCGCCGACAGTATCTATGGTGTTTGCGTGAACTCTTTCGGTTGTAGCTCGATGGAGTACAAACCCTAAATGTAAACTATACAGCTGAAATCTTCAGTTTGTTTCCTTCGCTTTAGTTTCTCTTTCGAATTACCATCATGGAAATTACCGATTTCCTACTAATATCAGCCAATACTATAGCTTTATCCTATTCTTCGATCTAGGGTTTTGTTCTCTCCTAACCCTAACATGTGTTCGAGACATCAATTGCTCGGCGTGGATGAGTCCGACATCATCGTCCAAAACCAGAAGTCCAGAAACAACATATAAGCTAAGTATATCTAAGATTTCTCATAATTTGTCAAGTTTTAGATCTCAGTTTGCGAATTTGAAATGATTCAAATGAATTGCTATGAGACATGCTTTCTGTCCGTAATTAATAGCTGAAATTATATAGCTAGCTGCATTTAGCCTATGTTTTAGAAGTCACATTTCACGAATTTTTTACCTTCTGTAATTGTTAGATTTAGTGTACTAATATTTGTAAAACAAATTGTTCATATTTGTCAATTAAATGTGTTTTGCAGGGACAGAAAGTCTGTGATGCATCATTTGAAATAGGATACAGTAAACAATCCAAGTTGTTGACAGTAATGGTAGCAAAAGTCAAGTAAGATTAGAATTTTTGTGTACCTTTTTGTTGTATTGAATGCTTCCTCTTTGTGCCTATGATTGTAGAAGTTGTAATTTGCCTCATTGCTCTGAAAATGGTTTAATTTGCAATATGATATGCTGTGTTTGATATACATGAATTATGAACTGTGTGAATTATAACTATCTTATTTGATGTTGAGTAATTATAGTATGACTCTTCAGTTTTTCTTGAAATTGGTATTGGTGTGTGCCACTTTATGTACTAATTAAATACATGTATTCCTGATATTGTCAGACCTTATTTTTTCGAATGACATGACTAAATTATTTGTTCCTAGATTCTGGCAAATGATGACTCAAAATTCTGATGCCATTGTTTTGATTAACAATTCATCCTCTCTAATTAGCGTACGTGTGAGGTGTTGTACTTAATCTGTTCCTTAAAAAGGTGGATTCCAAAATTTTCCTAAACTCAGATTTTCTTTTTTCAGATTACTGCCTTGTATACATTTGCTAATATGGCAAATGATGAAATCAAATTCTGATGCCAAATTGTATTTTGAATGGTTGTTTGTTGTGTCCTATCTTTTTGCAGCACATATTAACCCCATACACACTATATAAGAATGTATTTTTTTCCACAGATTTTGGGTAGTGATGTAAAATATATTTGCAGATCATTTTTTTTTTCAACGCTGTATAGTATATTTTTAGTCTAGGATTAGTCAACTCATCGGTATATGCAGTTTTTCAAATAATTGATACAGGGTTTCAAGATATAATACTTCATTGCAAACAATAGAGTGATTTGTTTGTTTCAAATTCGATTTCTTTCAAATTCACAAAACTCATTTGTAAACAGTACATATACAATGGGGATATAACTATAGAAACCCCTTTCGTTCATTAATTCACCTTGCAGTTCAATATTTTTGAAAAAAAAAAAAGAATTAATTTATATACTACAGTGATTTATAATACAAAGTACGCGAGTAATTGAAAACCCCAATTTTTTCATAGTATACTATATAATGAGTCATTTTTACAGCTCCAATTTAACGAAATCATGAAGGGGGTTTTTATTTTTATTTTAGATTAAGTATCAATCTAGAACATCGAACTGTATAATAATACGTATATCTTTCATAGAAAAACCAAACTTTTTAAACAATACAACACAGACAATTGTGGTTTTACTTCCCTTTCAACTAAAGGATGATACTATAGATAAATGTGACTTTTTTTAAAAAAAAAACTGTATGACCGCCATAAAGTTTGTGGCGTTAATTTGTTGTTTGTTTAAGTATCATTACAGAAAGTCTTATTGTATTATGGAAAGATAATTTCATACTAAATAAACACTTTTTTTAACAATAAAGTATACAGTTTAGGGTATACTTATCGATCTAAGTGTATACTATGTATAAGTTTCAACTAAAAAAATAATTTTTTTAAGAATCAAGTAGAGGAAAATTGTTTTTAGTTCCCTTTCTGGCCTACTGTTATGAGATTTTAGACATTTGATGCATTTTAATTAAATGAGTTTTAATTTTTTCTAAGTTGTTGTGTTAATTTGGTGTTTGTTTAAGTATCATGCAAGATACTCTAAGTGTATTATAGTATGTCTTAAAAAATACAGACTTTTTTTAACAACAAAGTCCACAGTTTTTGATGGATTTAAAATCAAACTGTTTTATTTTTTTTCCTAAGTTGTGGTGTTACTTATCATGAGATTTTAGATAGGAAAACTGTTTGTGTGAACCTTTCTGGTCTACTATCATGAGATTTTAGATATTTGATGCATTTTTTTAAACTGTTTTGTTTTGTTTTTTTTTTTTTAAGTTGTGGTGTTAACTTGTTGTTTGTTTAAGTATCATGCAACATACTCTAAGTCTAGTTTAGTTCCCTTATAAAAAAATTATAATATTTTAGGAATTTGATGCATTATTTTTAAAAAAATCTGGTCTAAAGATTTTGAATTGTCTATACTGTGCAAAGTCAAATTCTTAGCAATATAGTATTTGCTGTTTGTCCTAGGAAATAAAATAGGAAAAAAATAACTTACAATAGTATCCTTAAGTAATTATGTTATATAATTAGGAGAAATTAAAACATACAAAAAACAACAATAAGCACCAAAATAGCCCAGAATAATTATCAGTTAAACCAAAACAGAGTCAAGAAAATGTTTAGTGCAATGCAGAAATAAAAAAGAAATCAAAACAGCTCAGAGGCTTAAAGTATTGTTCAGATGTGTTTTTGAAACAATTCAGTTCATCTTCTCCTTCTTAATGCTACCACCCTTTGACCTTTTGCTCCCTTTTGAGGATGAAAACTGATCCAGCAATGACCTCTTAGTAGTAGGAGAATCTGCTTGAGCATTAACTTGGGATTCTGAGGGTCTTGTGTTAGCAGGACTATTGACCTCTTCTTCTTTAGAGGCTTCATGCAAAACAAAATGTAGAACAAAAAATTAGAAATTACTTAATGTATTTAAGTAAAAGATAGGGTTTAGTTAAACACAAATCACCTCAGAATGTTGAGAAGTGTTCTCATCCTCTTCTATTTGCTGTGACATTAGGTCTTTTTCTTCATCTTCAAATAATCTAGAACAATAAGCATCTAACAACTGCTCGTCCCTTAGAACCCTCATCACATTGTAAGCTGGATTATTGCCTTTCATTTGAGCTCTTTTAATCCCCACTTTAAAAATCATTTTTAAACCAATCACCACCTCAATCTCAGTGGGGATGTCAACATCGGCCTGATAAGTAATACGATTAGTAAAAAAAATAATAGAAATTTTAGAAGGCTTATACAATTGGTAGAAGCAAAAGAAGTACCTTTTTGTACTTCTCATACAACAAAGTAGCAGGAATGCCAACTAATTCTGCAACTTCCCTATCCCAGAGCAGGAAAGTTGCATCTGTGGTTTTGTCTAAGACTCTCACCAAAAGCTTATATCTAGCGGTACCTTCCTCAAATTGTTTTACACACTTGTCACAGCTTAAGACCCCTTCGATTGCTTTAAGCTTCCTGTTACAGCCAGGTGTCAGGCATGCCATGTAGTACCAATCGTCTGTAGAAGACTCTATTGCCATAATTTCACCAGGAATATAGTAATCCCCATCCTGAAAAAATTGTTACAAAAAGTATGTTTAACACCACAAAATAGATTTGTAAGAAAGCTTGTTAATATGTAATTAACAACCTGCAGCTTAGATAGATCAAAGATTGTAGACACAATCCTTTCACCCTTTTGGAAACTCTCAATCCCTATGGACTGGGAGTTCAGAGTCACAGTGCTCAGACTTTTAATTGGAGTCTCTTGAACTTTTAACCTGCAAAAAACAATCAGAATTTGAATCAGTAAATGACACTCATTTAGACCTCATAAATGGCAGGAAGTTTATGCATTACATAGACTTACTGAGATTTGAAGTCCTTGAACTCATCAAAATCACCATTCACCCAGATCTTAGTTGCATCATACGATGATGTTATTCTGACCTCACCTAAAAAAAACACACATAGAAAAAACATAGCATTGGTGTCTATTGCATAAAATAGAGGAGGACAGTATAAGGTTCAAAGACTCACCACTAACCACCTTCGCCCTACAACATTGAATAACTACAATCACTGGTTCATTTGAACTTGAATTGTAGTAGGGCAGTAGAGACTCAACATGAGAATCCCACAAGGTACACATCAAGTAGTTATCACTGTTTTTGGTAGGTAGAAAAGGAAAATAATTAAATATAATAAACAGAAAAGGAAACTTATAAAGTGGAATCAATAAAGAAACAGTAAAACTAAAGGAAATAAGCAATATGAAAGTCAATCTAGATTCATAAGAAAATCTGAAAGGAAATATGCAATCTTGTAATGGAACAAATAAACAAAAAATATAAAACTTACGCATTATCACAGATTTGAAAGTCAATCAGTTTTGTGGCTTTACCACCCACAATCTTGTCTACAGGGTTATATATCTCCACCACACGACCTATAACATCTGAAACATATTTAAAGAATATAAGCAGTCATTACATGCCTAAGCAGTTGTATTAGTAATAGTACAATTAGGGTTTTACCAATGAGCTCCTTGTCATTAACTTCCTTGGGATCTTTCAAAGACTCAAAACTTGTAAGCCGAAACATAAAAAGTGGAAAGCCTATAGAGTTGATCTGTTTGACTTCTGTTTTGTAATTAAACTTGAGCATATACTTATGCTGGGTGACCTTGTAAAGGTAATAGTTTGTAACAGCATAGAAGTTCTTTATCTCATACAGTTGGCCTTCTTTTAGCACATCTTTGTATTTGACAACATCTTTATTCTGAATATTAGCATGTATATAATCTCCCTATACAGAAATGTAAATACAGTGTGCTTAAAATATGAGCAGTAAGTGATATAGAAATTTAGATTGAATCATGCTTCTGTTTTACAAAACTATTGCTGATTTACAGTGAACATGTAAACATGCTTCTGTTTGCAAATGTAGTTAGTAAACAAATATAGAAGCTATACATGTACAAGAATGCTATATATATAGAAACATGCTTCTGTTTGCAAATTTAGTCAATAAAAAAATATAGAACCTATACATGTATAGGAATGCTATAGGATGCCAGTTGGTTGACAAAATTGAAAATAATCCCCGACTTTTACAAATAGGAATGCTATATATATGGAAAAATGCTTCTGTTTGCAAATGTAGT